>NW_004444307.1:452220-453681 GCF_000243295.1 Trichechus manatus latirostris
GAAGCCATCATGGTCTGCCTCTTTATATGATTTGATATTGACTGTTGTCTCCAAGCCATCAATAATTTATTATATTTATTTATTTTATGTTTGCTTACTGTGTCCTAGCTTCTTGTTTTATTTTCTTTTGATATGCCAAAATAGGCTGCTTGTATGAGCAAGTTTGATTGTTGGCACCTCTGAAGCTCTAACGTCCTGTCACCCTGTGGTTAAATCTGTCACTAAGTATGTGAGCCAGCCCAGGAGTCTGTTTACTTTTCTTGTATGAATTCAGCTCAGGTGTCCATGTTTTTGGTCACCAGTTGTGTGGTGCAAGCTCTCACCTACAGTCCTAGATGTGCAGGGATGATTGGAGTTGGCACAGGTATCTGGCTGCAGTAGGGGGTCACATTCTGAGCAAGGCAGGGGCCTGATAGCTGTCCCTGAGTGTCTGGGAGGAAAACGTGTCCCTGTTCCCTAGAGTGCTTAGGTGGTTGGGTTTTGCAGCCAGACTATGAACACCCATTGCTGTTGGATGCAAGGACTGGGAGATACTACTTATTCTTGGACCCCTGTTGATGAAGCCACGAGTCCTCAGGCCCCCGATATATGTAGGCGAGGACCTTGCTTAATGGGCAGAGTGATGTCAAATGTCATGAACCTACCACTCCACCATATAGCTGATACAGTTGAAGTTATGCTTCAGGTATATGCCCTGTTGTATTGTGCTAATGAGGGCCTACACTGTTGAAATGGTCCCACACAGGTCTATGAAGGGGTGAAAGGCATTCAAAGTCCATGGGCCCCTTATGTCTGTGCCTAGGCAAAGGATCTGTGTCTGCCTTGAGTTCTCACCTTAGGAGAGCTGGTGGATTATTTTTCCTCTTTGTTAATTTTTTTCCTCTCCGTTAATTTTTTTCCTCTCCAAGGACAGGAGAATGGCTCAGGGCTCATGATGGATCCTACTTCTGGCCCAGTGGACACAGTAATCACTGAAGCCAGCCTGGGACTCAGTGCAGAGTGGGGAGGAGACAGGTAAATGGGAGACAGTTTCTTCCCAAATGGGATGTTTTTTGGTTTGCGCAGTGGGTTAGACGCATGTACTTATCTTTTGCCAGTTGAGCACTGCTTTTCACTGGTTTTGGAGACTTGAGTAGACTCTCCACTGTTTGATGTCACCCAATATAGAAAATGTCTCCCAAACGCCACTGTTTGCTGTATCACGCATACCAGCCAATCCAGCCTGCAGGGTGCCGGTTCCTGCCAGGTCATGTCTGGCAACTCCTTGGTGCTCCATACCGTCTCTCCCTCCCCCTGCCACTCAGCCTGATTCTTTAACTTTGCCTGTGATGTTCAGGGCTCCTAGATTGTCATAGGTACTTGATACACTTGTTTTTTTGTGTCTTTGTTGTAAGAGGGACCACAGGAAGAGTCTGACTACTCTGCCATCTCCCTGAGGAACTCTTTGAGAGCAATGATTGT
>NW_004444307.1:454057-456227 GCF_000243295.1 Trichechus manatus latirostris
CATCCATCTGTGGTATTTCTATTATAGCGGCACTAGATAATTAAAACAATGTTTAATTTGTCTTCTTGAGCCTGCTTTTGAAATATTTTTGTTCAGCTCTTTTATTTCATCATTTCTTCCGTTTGCTTTAGCTACTGTTCAGGCAATGGTAGAAGAAGAAAATACTATTTCCTGATTTCCCTACCCAAATTTTATCCCATTTATTGAACTCATTTCAGTTGTGTTGTGGAAACTATACTGAAATCACCTTATATTCATTGTAATCTAATCGCAGCTTTAAAAATACTGATTCTTGGTCCTGCACCCAGGCATTCTGTTTAATTGATATGGCATATGCCCTGGTTATTCATTTATTGTAAAATCTCCTGAAATAATTCTAATGGGCAGACAAGGTTGAAAATTATTGTTCTAATTCCAAAATGTTTGCTAAATATTCAGTGAAACAGTATTTGCATTAACATGTGTAGTGTACACCATTTTGATAACTACCAAAAATAATTGAAAGAAAAAAAATCACTCAAAAGGTATAAACCCAGTAAACATCAGTGCCCTAAGTGAACTCTATCAGACTCAAGATTAGAGATCTTAGCAACTGAATCGCATCTTGCCTCTAAAGAGTCCAGTGGCTTCTGAGGTCAGAACAACCTGGTTGGATGGGATTATGCAAGTGCAGCTGTATCACCATAATAAAGGGTGACTTTCTGAAAAAAATTTTTTCAAAGGACAGTGCCTTAGTTATCTAGTGCTGCTATAACAGAAATACCACAAGTGGATGGTTTTAAGCAGCAGAAGTTTATTTTCTCACAGTCTAGGAAGCTAGAAGTCTGGATTCAGGGTGCCAGCTCCAGGAGAAGGCTTCTCTCTATGTCAATTCTAGGGTAAAGTCCTTGTCATCAATCTTCCCTTCAAGGAGCTTCTCAGCACAGGAACACCAGGTCCAAAGTAGGCGCTCTGCTCCTGGCACTGCTTTCTTGGTGGTATGAGGTCCTCCTGTTTCTCTGCTCACTTCTCTCTTTTGTATCTCAAAAGAGATTTACTTAAAACACAATCTAATCTTATAGATTGAGTTCTGCCCCATTAACATAACTGCCACTAATCTCACCTCATTAACATCATAGAGATAGGATTTATAACACATAGGAAATTACATCAGATGACAAAATGGTAGACAGTCACACAATACTGGGAATCATGGTCTAGCCAAGTTGGCAGATATTTTTGGGAGACACAATTCAATCCATGACAGATAATTTAAAAAAAAAAAATTAAGCTTTAAATGTGTTCCAGCATGCCTTTTCAAATACTTAAGCATTACAGAAATGATAAATCATTAAAATTCCTCTAAACTGCTAGGTTTTCTTCACCATCATTAAAAACCAGTTGCCATCAAGTCAGTTCTGACTCATGGTGGCCCCATGTGTATCAGAGTAGAACTGTGTCCTGTAAGGTTTTCAGTGGTTGATTTTTTGGACGTAGATCATCAGTCCTTTCTTCCAAGGTACCTCTCAGTTGATTCAAACCTCCAGTCTTTTGGTTAGGAGCCAAGCACTTAAAGTGTTTGCTTATCTAGAGACTCCTCACCATTATTCTCTTTGTCTAAATAGTGTGAAACACAATCAGATATGGAAAACTTTGTGGAAGAAGTGACACAAAGTAAATTCCACAAATTTAACTCTTGCTGCAGGAGGGGTAACTCAGGGGTGATTACAGGTCTGTGTCTTTATGGCATCCCATACATGGAACTTGCCCTCAGATTCTAGGAAAACAAAAAAATAGAAATAAAAGTAATATCAGGGAACTAAGAAGGAGTCAAGGGAACTAAAAAAGACCTTGGAAGTAAGTAAGTAAGTCTTGTTAAACAAAGAGTGATCTCTGGAAATAGATACCCCTCAGAGAATAACATAGGTAGGCCTCAGAGAGGGGAGAAAATAATGGATTAAGAGAAAAGGAAACTGTCTCTGAAAGGAAAATAGCTCCTTAGAGAGATGGTCAAGCTCTGAAAGAAGATATGACTAAAGGAGGCGGCAGGAATTTGGAGCTGGTCCCAGATCTGCTACTTTTTATCAGCTTCCAGCCTCCACTGTCCATTATAGAATTATGGAAAAGAGAGGAGTAAGGAGCTCACTGAGGCGTTGGTACTAAAATTTCCCAGGTTAGAAATTTGAAAATA
>NW_004444307.1:457012-464760 GCF_000243295.1 Trichechus manatus latirostris
ACTTGCTTTTCATATGGCCAAGATAGATTATATGAGAACCCACCATACTCATTTTATTAAATAATTTTACTCATTAATTCATTCATTAAGCAGGATGCCATTAATACCATTTATCTTCAGGAAACTATTTTTCCTTGAATAATAATTTGAAAAGGACTGTGGTGAAAAGAATGAGTTACTACAGCCAACAAACATTAATTTTTTAAGTTAACCCGTGTAACCACAAATGATGACCTATTTCTTTCTTGAATTTTATGTAAAATGACTGGGGTGCTTAGTTTAGTTCCTAACATGATATTTAGGTATTGTTTCCTAAGATTCATCTGTTTATTTAAAAAAAAAATAGTTTAAACTTTGTGTTTTATTCGACATGCTTGGACATAGTTTAAACATAGTTTAAAAAGTCAATTTCTGAAACCAAACAATAGAAGAAAAAAACAACCACAACATAGCAATAACAACAAATCTGACAGGCAGTCCTAGCAGTTCTTAAGCAGAGGGAGGAAGAGACAAAAATAAAGTAGAAAAGCTACAAAGGGCCTGGATGTAGCGAGTTTATAGAGGATCATATGTACCATGGCCTGTGGGAAACTTGGGAGGTAAGGTGAGGCACAGATGAGGCCGATCTTCATCGAGTTCACACTTTATGCTTTGGCTGATGCTTCCTGCCATGTCTTCAGTACCTCATCTACTTTATTCAGCTGGTAAAACCCTACTCATGCAATATCAACTTGTCCACAGAATCTAACTGACCTTCTTGGGGAACATCAGTTACTTCAATCTCTGTGCCTTCAAGATGCCTTTCAGGTAACTTGTACAGTGTGAATATTCCTGATATAACTATTCAAATATGAGCAAAATGTGAAGTAAGAATGTATGATACAAAGTCAACATACAGAAATCAATTGTATTTCTATATAGTATCAACAAATAAAAATAACAAAAAACATGCAATACTTCTGCAGTAAAAGCTACAGAACATTGTAGAGAGACATTAAAGAAGATCTAAATAAGAGTTAACCATGTTTATAGATTGGAAAATTTAATAATTTTAAGATGTTAATTCTCCTCTATTGATCAAAATTCCAACAGACTTTTTTTTTTAAATGAAATTTGAGAAGTTGCTTTCAAAATTTATAAGGAAATTCAAAGGATCTAGAATAGCAAAAACAATCTTAAAAATGTACAGACTTGGAAGGCTTGTAATACTTTATTTCAAGAGTTACTATAAAGTAATGTTAATTGGGATAGTATGTAAGTGCAATAAACATAAGCAAATAGATCAATAGAATAGAATGACTAAGCACATAGTATGTGCTTTATCAATTTTTGTTTGGAGAATCCAGAGAGAACATACACCTTCTCCCCTTCTTGATTCCATTCTCCTCTGGACCCATTTTTTGGGAGAACCTAATAGAGATTTACCTAGTAAAAGAGAAATGTATTTCACAGAGTCAAAAAACGTCCAACAGTAGACATGTGGTTGTTACTAATTGCCTTCAGATTGGCTCTGTGTAGAATAGAGTTCAAAGTTGCCCAACCCTGTACCATCTTCATGATCGTTGGTATGCTTGAGTCCATTGTTGTAGCCACTGTGTATTTTGAGTGACTTCTCATATAGGAGCTTGTCTTCCAGCATTATATCAGACTATATTCTGTTATGATCAATACGATTTTCATTGGCTAATTTTGGGAAGTAGATTGCCAGGCCTTTCTTCCTAACCTGTCTTAGTCTGGAAGCTCCACTGAAACTTGTCCACCATGGCTGACTGTGCTGGTATTTGAACCACTGGTGGCAAACCTTCCACCATCATAACAACATACAAGCTGCTAGAGTACAACAGACTGACAAACAGGTGCTGGAAAGCAGATATAGACCAGCGCATATGGAGCTGAGAGACAATCATTTCAAAACTGACCCAGCATTCTTGTCTTGTTTCCAAAGGGAGAGATATTTCAACATTTTATTGCTGTATATGATGCTTGCCATTTTTTAAGAGTTAGTTTAACAAGTTAAGCAATGCTTCTTCTATTCCTAGTTTACTAAGTTTTTATAATAAATAACTATTAAATTTATCAAATGATTTTACTGTATCTAGAGAACTGCCAGAAATTAGGCCTGATGCAGAAGAGGATGTGGAACAAGGGATATCATTGCTAATGTCGGATGGATCTCGGCAGAAAGCAGAGAATACAAGAAAGATGTTTACCTGTGTTTTATTGACTATGCAAAGGCATTCAACTGTGTAGGTCAGAACAAATTATGGGTAACACTGTGAAGAATGGGAATTCCAGAACACTTAACTGTGCTCATGGGGAACCTATACATAGAACTAGAGGCAGTTGTTCCAACCGAACAAAGAGATACTGCAAGGTTTTAAAGTCAGGAAAGGTGTGTGTCAGGGTTGTCTCCTTTCACCATACTTATTCAACCTGTACGCTGAGCAAATAATCCAAGAAGCTGGAGTATATGAAGAAGAACTTGGCGTTAGGATTGGAGGAAGACTGATTAACAACCTGCAAAACGCAGATGACACAATCTTGCTTGCTGAAAGTGAAGACTTGAAGCCCTTACTGATGAATATCAAAGACCACACAGCCTTCAGTATGGATTACACCTCAACATAAAAAACAAAATGAAAATCCCCACAACCGGACCAATAAGCAACATCATGATAAATGGAGAAAACACTGAAGTTGTCAGGGATTTCATTTTACTAGGATCCACAATCAACACCCATGGAAGCAGCCATCAAAAAAATCAAATGACATATTGCATTAGGCAAATCTGCTGCAAAAAAAAACTCTTTAAAGTGTTGAAAAGCAAAGATGTTGCTTTAAGGACTAAGGTGCGCCTGCCCCAAGCCATGGTGTTTTCATCCTCCTCATACACATGTGAAATCTGGATAAGGAATAAGGAAGACCAAAGAAGAACTGAATATACCATGGACTGCCAGAAGAAAGAACAAGAAGTGCAACTGGAATGCTCATTAGAAGTGAGGATGGTGAGACTTAGTGTCACGTACTTTGGACCTGTCCCCAGAGAAGGACATCAGGCTTGGTAAAATGAAGAGTCGGTGGAAAAGAGGAAGACCCTCAATGAGATAGATTGACACAGTGACTGCAACAATAGGCTCAAGCATAACAATGATTGTGAGGATGGCCCAGGATTGGACAGTGTTTCATTCTGTTGTACATAGGGGTCACTATGAGTCGGAACCGAATGGACGGCACCTAACAACAACAGAGGTGCAAGTATCGAATTTCCTTTGTTAATTTTCTAATGTTAAATCCAACTTGCATTTCTGGGGGAAAAACATGCTTTGTCATAATGTATTATCATCATTATATATTATGACTTTGGCGTCTTACGACTTCGTAGTTTTTACATCTGCACTATTGCATCTCAAAGATTCAGATCGGCCTGCAATTTTTCTTCATCATGCTGTTCTTGTTGCATTTTTACCGTAAAGCTTATATTTACCTGAGAATTTTTCCCCTTTTATATTCTTTGGAAAAATTTCCTTAAGTTTAGAATTATTTCTTGTTTGAGTCTTCTGTTTACTAACCCAGTAAATCCAACTGGGGCTAGATTTTCTGTTGAATATGTATTCAATTTCTGTAATAGTTATAGGACAATCCATGTGTTCTATTTCTATTAAGTCATTCTTGTATGTAATATTCTAAATTTAACAGTTGTAGCATATATATTTACAAAATATCTAGGAGTCATAATAAAATATTTTTAAGTATGAAAACATAAATCGACATACATATATGCATATATATATATTACACATTAAAACATTTAGTTTAGTCTCCATAGATTAACTGTATATATGTTGTAGTGCAAATCATTCATCAAATCAGTCTGGTACATTCCAATTCATTTGTTGATTCTGAGATAGTGTGATCTTTCCCTTGATGTGGTTGTTACTAACTAAATGTGCCCTTATGTATCTCATTCAACTGATATGCATTAGATCACGTGTAGTCTCTTTAGTAGGAATTCCTCTTAACATCATCAGTATTCTTAACAGCAATTCCATTGAATAATAACAAAAAATTCCTTATAATGGTCGGTAATTTTTGTATAGTAAAGATATATCACTGTGAGTCCGAATCAACTCGACAGCAATTTTTTTTTTAAATATATCTATAATTGATGAAGTTACTAAATTACTTGTTTTGGAATGCATTATGAAATTTGGTTAAGACTAATTCTTCAGCTAGATTAGACATAGTGTGTTATGGTCCAGTTATCTCTCCACTGGTTTCTGGCTCTTACCTTCCATTGTTGTTTTTACTTTGGCTGATAGCAAAATTGTGACTCCTTTGAGGATAATTTTGTCTTTTTTCCCCCTTCTGGATGTTTAGTTTTTTTAATATATCTTATTTTTCTGTAGTTTCTCTATCTGCTTCTAGGTGTAGATTTCTCATTATTCCTCACTGAGATTTTTGTAAGGGATGGGTAGGAATTACAGCTTTATAGTGTTTCCCCCCTGATTTTCTTAGCACCAGGGACACTTCCTTGCAGTCACTTAGGGCATGGGTGTATAGCATGTTAACCTCCACACCACCCATAACCTGAGTATGCAGCTTCTTTTACTCCCTATGTTGTAGGATCTTTGGTTTTTCTTTTCATCTCTGCACCAAAGGTAGTGATTTCTACATTTGAAAATGCACTCAGGATAAAGAAATTGAATATTCTTCTTATTTTTCTGGACTCCAGCCTTATCTTAGATATTGGCATATTTATTTATTATCTTTTGAGTTCTTTAAAGCTTCAAGAAGCTTTTAAAATGTATGTCATTCAGCATTTTTAGTTGTTTTCAAAATAAGGTTAGTCCAAATACCTTTCTAGCCTTATTGCTAAACACATGATTCTTGTCTGTTTTATTTTTTCAGATAGATGACTAATTAAATTTACCTAAAACAAATAAGTAAATACATATGTGTTGTTGTTGTTAGGTGCCGTCGAGTTGGTTCTGACTCACAGTGACCTTATGTACAACAGAATGAAACACTGCCTGGTCCTGCGGTATCTTCACAGTCGTTGCTATGATTAAGCCCATTGCTGCAGCCACTGTGTCAGTCCTTCTCATTGAGGGTCTTCCTCTTTTTCACGGACCCTTCAATTTACCAAGCATGATGTCCTTCTCCAGCGCTGGTGCCTCCTGATAACATGTCCAAAGTATGTGAGATGAAGTCTCCCCGTCCTTGCTTCTAAGGAGTATTCTGGCTGTTCTTCTTCCAAGACAGATTTGTTTGTTCTTTTGGCAGTGCATGGTATATTCAGTATTCTTTGCCAACACCATAATCCAAAGGCATCAATTCTTCTTCAGTCTTCCTTATTCATTGTCCAGTTTTTGCATGCATATGAGGTGATTGAAAATACCATGGCTTGGGTCAGGTGCACCTTAATCCTCAAAGTGACATTTTTACTTTCAACACTTTTAAGAGGTTTTTTGCACCAGATTTGCCCAATGCAATACATCATTTGATTTTTTGACTTCTACTTCCATGTGCATTGATTGTGGATCCAAGTAAAATGAAATCCTTGACAACTTCAATATTTTCTCCATTTATCATAATGTTGTTTATTGGTCCAGTTGTGAGGATTTTTGTTTTCTTTGTGTTGGGGTATATTCCATACTGAAGGCTATAGTCTTTGATCTTCATCAGTAAGTGCTACAAGTCATCTTTGCTTTCAGCAAGGAAGACTGTGTCATCTCCATATTGTGTCAATGTATATGTACCAAGTCATAAATAGTCATCTAGATACATGTGGATAGTACTTAATCATTTAGTTTTAAATAATCATACAAACCACAAAACATAACAAATGCTAGTGGCTAGACATTGTATTTTAATTAGTTACATCATTTGGTAATAAATAATTTACATTAAACATATTGAAAATAAAATTTAAGGAAAACTATTATTATTAATATTTTCATTTGGAAACGCAGCTAAAATAAAAAAATACTCCGGCCTTTTATTTGGATATTTCTTCTAACTGCACATTATAAAAAAATAGTTACATTAATCTTTCCTCAAAATTGTGAAAAGCATTAGTATTTGCAAACTATGAAAGATGTTTAAGTGGGCAACAGCTGGAATGCAGAGGAGAGAAATTTAAAGAAAGCAGTCATTCCATCGAAATATTTTTAGCATCATAGACATTAAAAACTCACCATTTATACAGAGCTGTAAAAAGTTTTTATCAATGCATTCAACCAATCATTCGTCTGTTCCAAACTTCCCTTCTTCAAACATTCATTAAGCATTTTCTTTGTGCATTTCTTTAGGAAGTTTTTTCCTCAGTGACTGTTCTCTGCTCTTCTTTGGAGTTCCTTATATTTTTTCTTTCATAAGAATACAATCAAGGGTCAATAATAACAAGCTATCATTACTAGACTTATATTATGCTGCAGGAATTTGGTAAGCATTTCACATGCATTATTTTATTTAAACTCACAGGTTGTCTGAGAGGTAATGCTTTCATTAATCCATTTTAAGGTGAAGAAACTGAGCAAAATATCAAGCCCTAGATCACACAGTTAATGGCCTTTAAAGTTGGATTTTAACTGAATCCTATCAGACTTCCAAGCCACATGCTCTGCTGCCGCTACAGTAATACATTTGAAGTACCTGTCTTAGTTTCCCTGCAGCCCTGGTGATGCAGTGGTTCAGAGCTACGGCTGCTAACCAAAAGGTTGGTCCACTAGCCACTTCTTGGAAACCCTATGGGGCAGTCTAGTGCTGCTATAACAGAAATACTACAAGTGGATGGCTTTAACAATGAGAATTCTATTCTCTTACAGTTTAGGAGGCTAGAAGTCCGATTTCAGGACACCAGCACCAGGGGAAGACTCTTTTTCTGTAGGCTCTGGGGGAAGGTCATCATCATCAGTTTTCCCCTGATCTAGAAGCTTCTCAGTGCAGGAACACCGGGTCCAAAGTACACACTCTGCTCCTGGCGCTGCTTTCTTGGTGGTTTGAGGTCCCCCTGCCACTCTGCTAGCTTCTCTCTTTTATATCTCAAAAGAGATTGACTAAAGATACAACCTAATCTTGTAGATTGAGTCCTGGCTCATTAACATAACTTCCTCTAATCCTGCTTCATAACATCATAGATGTAAGATTTACAACAGGTAAGAAAATCACATCAGATGACAAAACGGTGGACAATCACACAATACTGGGAATCTGGCCTAGCCAAGTTGACACACACTTTTGGGGGACACAATTCAATCCATAACTGTAGCTAAAAGAAATTAAAAAGCAAGTAAAATAATTTTAACATAACGTTAATGAGTCTCCCCGCCCCGCAACATTAATCACAAAGACCTATTTTGCACATCATCATCCGATTGAAGCCATTAACCAGTGATTCGGTTTTAAAGTGATAACACGTTCAGAGAACCATGGTTCAAAGGTACATAGTTAATGCAAAAGGAACTTCATCCTTTACTCATGTACTCCAAAGACATTATTGGGAATCTAAGTCATAACACTCACAAAGGCTTCTTACATCCACTTTGAAACCAGCACTTCCCAGAGTGTCTCTGTCTCTCTCCCTTCTAACCTTTCTTTGTATAGATTGGCGTAACTTCACTTGACATGCCCTTGCTAACTTGCTTCTACCTCTCAGATCCTTACTTTTTCTATTTGTTGTCAGATTCCAAATTTGAATACTTAGGCATTAGACTGTTAGAGAAAAACCCTCCTCAGGGAAACGAGAG
>NW_004444307.1:464943-470693 GCF_000243295.1 Trichechus manatus latirostris
TTATTTTAGAAACTGTGTAAGTAAATGAAGTAATCTACCCTAAAAGACAATTGTTGCTATCATTGTCATCAAGTCGGTTCTGACTCATAACGAACATTTATAACAGACTAAACGTTGCTGGGTCCTGTGCATTTTTATAATTGTTGGTTTGTTTGAGTTCATTGTTTTAGCTATTGTATCAATCATCTCACTGACTGTTTCCCTCTTTTTTGTCGACACTCTAGATTACCATGATGTTCTACTCTAGTGATTGGTCTTTCCTGATGTTGTGTCCAAAGTAAATGAGCCGTAGTCTCTTCATTCTCATGTCTAAGGAGCATTCTGGTTTCATTTCTTCTAAGACTAACTTGGCCATTAATTCTCTCTAAAAAAGTGAACGTGGCAATAGAAGATACGTCTTTTAAGAACTTCTCTTATGCTGAAATTTTTGCGATATTCTTCCATCTATAATTTAACTGTGTAAGCAGTTTCATATTTATAGTTAATTTATAGATACTAAAAATTAATTCCTAATGTGCCCTTTCTGTATAAATATTGATATTAATGTATGTTTTCATACTATTTAAAAATATTTTTGAATACCTTTCAGGTTTTAACACACTTTAGAGAAGAACTGGCAATAACCCCAAAGTCTTCAAATTCTCAGCTTCTCTCTGGAATTAACAGGCAGTTTTGTGAAACTACACAGGCTTTTTGGTCACTCAGGCATCATTTAATATATTGCTGCCTCAGCGTCATACTGCTGTGAAAACCTGTTTCAAGAACTTTGCGAATTTTCACAATGGAGAGCCTCAGTCCTCTCCTAGTGCAAGCCCTCAGAAATAGTGCTTTTGTAACCAGGGCCTGGGCGTGCGAGGATGAAAGACTCCGGAAACTGCAGCACTAGACAAGGAGCTGAGGGAATAGGGAACCGCGTCTTCTGGACTGCGCCTACAAGGAGTAGAGTACCAAGAGCAAAGTTTCAGTAACAAGAAGCTGAGAGGGGGAGATAAGTGCAGGTCCTGGCTCAAATGGCATATTCACGGTTCTTGCCCAGACTTAGTACATTTTCTTGAATAAATGTTTCTCCAATTGCTATATGCACTTTGGAAAACTTCCAGACTTCAAATAATTACTTTTTATAATTTTCACCAGAAAATAATGATATGCTTGAGATAGGGGTCCATCAAACTCCTCACACTGCCATTCCTGAAATCCAGGGCAATTTTTTTTCCTCGAACCTCAGAGATTTCAGTGTTTCACACCATTCAAAAACAGTTGCTGGAATGATTCTAACTAGAATGGCATCCTTATCATGTGTACAAGCTACACCAATGGTTTTCGACTTTGTGAAACAGTATTCTCACTGGGAGTCTTATGAAACGTACAGATGAACAGGTCCTACCCCCAGATATTTTAATTCAATTGTTCTAGATAGGGTCTGAGCATTTGTAGTTTTAAAAATTCCCAAGCTGACTCTAATTGGAGCCAGAGTTGAGAACCATCGAATTAGACATTTCACAGAGGATTCACGCATAACATTAGTATTTGAAACTTTATGACTTTTGAAATTTTCTCAACCCTTAAAATTGATGATATGAACCTTTTTTTCTTTTTTTGGTGAATATCCCTTTTTTACAGTTACAAGTAACTAAATAATAAAGATAGATGCAAAGGATAATATTTTAAGAGGTTTTGTTTGATGACAAAATGACTTGCACCAAGTATTTTTGGCTTCATCCCTTTTAAGTAGAATATTATACAGCCATAATATTATTTATAAGCCTACTAAAAGATTACAGTTACCACATCAGGTAAAATATGTTGGTGGAACTTAGTAAATTCCAGGTCTGAACAAAGTGGCAAACACATATCCTTTGGTTGCTTCCTTCCAAGTATTGCCAATATGAGTTCCGGAAGCACATAGCAAGTTCAAGAGGAAGAATATGGTGTAGCCACACCAAAATCCACGTGTCATTCTTCTCTTGACTTCATGTAGGAACCCCTATTGTCACCTAGGTAAATAGTAGCGAAGTGGAGTTGACTAAAGCTTCCAAAGACTGTGGCCTTAATGATTACAAAATAAAATAAAAATTAAAAGCAGTATTTTTAGAAGCCTTGTTGTAATCATTAAACCATCCTTCCCTAGAGGACAGGCATTTCATTTTACAATTGCAGCAATTGTTATTTTTTCCTCTGTGGTTTTGCCTAATTATATGAGTGGACTATGTTTTCTATAAGAGTATTATCATTAGTGTGACAAATTTCTTCCCAAGTTTCAGTTCGTGAAGCACTTACTATTAAAATCTATTGTCTTTTTTAAAATGCTTCAATACTTTTTAAAATGCTAATCAACACTTTTACAAGATTCTACATAGAGTATCATTTTTAACATTTGGAAAATTATCAGAAATAATTTAGTAAAAGCTTAAAAAGAACCCTACATATTGTGATCTACATTGTAAGAAATCATAGAATGTGCTGTCAAAGGCAAAATTTTATCCCCCATTCTCACCACTGTCATTCTGAAAAGCATGTTAGAGTATTTAACACATTGACATCTTGAGGACACATATTTTACTTGTCTTTTTTCCATTTCTCCTAGTAGTATGTTCTGAGAATAACTACATAGTAATAAAATTAAAAATATAAATAACATTTTAAATTATAAAAAGTTTTAAAACAGAAATCGTAATAAAAAACAGAAGCAAACTAGCTCCAATATTTTAACAACTCACATATTTCACAGTGACATTGAAGCCATAGAGCCTTGAGCTGTATGTGACTTTAAGAGGTCGTCTGTCTCCATTCCCTATAATCAGATTGTTAAATCACTATTACGATTTCTCGCTTTCTCTCATGCTTACGTTACAATATAGCAGCATGTTCTTTGGATTTGATCCCCAGAATCTCTCACTAATCTCCTTTCTAATTCCATTGCTAACACCCTAATTCAAGCCACTATTATCTCTCATTTAGCACACTGAACTGGACGCCTTACTTCCACTTTTCTCTCCCCACCTTGATCACAATCCATTCTCAACAGTAGAGTAATATTTGCAGTATCAGCCGGAGTCAGCTCGACAGCAACCAGCAACAACAACACTTTAAAAACAAAAATTCATGTAACGAATTGCCCTTTTAAAAAAAATTCCCGATGCCATTTTACTTCTTTAGAAAATTCAAACTCTATTCACTTTCCTTGAAGGCCCTACCTGCTCTGCTTCTTACCTTTCTTCTGACTTCATTTTCTACTACCTCTTGCTTGTGCCATACACCCTTCTTGGTATAATCAAATATGACAAATTCTTCCCAGTTTGGGACCTTGGTTATGTCTCTAGTATAAATCAGCACACTTTAACTTCCCTGAGATACCTTCAGAAAGGCCTTTTGTTACCACTGCATTTAATGTTCTTTTTTTATAAGACTACTCAGTAGTTGACATTTTCTTATAGATTTTATCACCTTTCACCTATCATAAGAACGAAATTTTATGAGAGAAGCTACTTTGTATGCCCTGTTTACCATTGTGACTTTACAACTATTTCACATTCTCTGGAATAAGGCTGGCATGAAATAATTACTAAATTAATATTTGGTGAATAAATTAATAATTGTCATTCTACAGATGAGAAAAATAAGAAGTCAAGAGGTTGATGACTGGTTAATGTGTATAGAACCGGTATGTCATGGGAAAGGAATCCTATTTTCTGCTGTCTCCTTGAGCAGTGAACACACCTCTCTAACAGGCTGTGGTGCAGTGCAGCATAGGATGCTCATACCATCTGTGTCATAGTATTAGGTAAATAAAAGTGATTTTCATGAAGACTTTAAGTTTCTATCAATTAGGACGTAATAAAAAACTTGAAGAAGTCACAATCAGGATACTATTGAACAGTACATGTTAAGTTAAAATACATGGATTTTTCTTGAAAATTTACTTTAACCAATATATTATAAACTGATTTTCATTTTCATTTAAAGAACTTCATAAGTCAACATAGAATTTCTATTTTTATGGTCTACGAGTATTGGGACACCCCTTCTATTGTTTGCAATTACAGGATGTTCCCTATAGTTTTCGAGGTCACCTCCAGCCCCTCATGCCATCAGTTAAAATGTATTTGAACAGGGGAAATTAATCTAAATGCCCAGGATTTTGTAACCTGAGGATTGAACAGTATAGTGCCATATATCAATCAACAAATATTTGAGACCTTTGTGGATCAAGATAGTACACCATGGGCCATAAACTTGAATAAGCAATTCATTTCTTTTTTCAGGTTTATGGACAATATCATTCATTTAATGATAGAATGAGAACACAAAATCAGGGAAAGCCATAAAATATATAATAGAGATTATTAGGTTAATCCTGGACTTGGTGGGCTTTTAAAACTTTTTGTGTCGCCTTTCTCTTCGTTAGATTATTAAATGCCAAGAAATGACCATTTTAACAGGTCTAAAAATTAATACAATTGTAGGAGTATATTTAACTAATTTTAAATCAGTAAGTTTTCGACAAAATTGTGAACCATGTATAAACACAAAATATCCATTTAGGTGATATAATCATTTATAAGCAAGATAATACATAGGGGTAAAATCATCATCTGTTATCTACATTATGATACAATTCTATTCCCCAAAATAATTTAGGTTGACTTTGTTGAGATAATAAACGTTTATTGATCAAATAAGTAGCCCATCATACATAGTGGCATAATATTTGAGACACTTTAAAATGTGTTATTGCTCTTAATCTTCACAATGACATTTGAGTGTCATCACCATTTCATTAACATTGAACATCATTCTACACTTCAATTAGGCAACTGCAGATCTTAATGATATTTTGGTAGTGACAATATGCACTATCATAAAATTTGTGAGCTCTCATGGTGAAATTAAGTTCTGAAGCTGATATTGATTTGTAAAGCTTCCTGAGACAGCTCAAGTTAACGGGGACAAGTGCCTAAGGCTGACTAAGGGCAAAATTTATCCAATGAAGTCACGTGTGCTCTTTCTGGATTCTCTTACCATTTCTGACCAATCAGTTCTCACATTGGTACTTGAGCCACAGGGTACATGATGTCCAGGGAACTCCTTTCAGGTTTAGAAGGTTTGGTAGTCTGTAAATAATTTAATTCATTATCTTTATTTTGTGTAAAAAGACGTTGGAATCCAGAGAGGCCCCGATCAATGCTGTACAACTAAGCCTTTGAGGAAACAGGCCTGGAACTGGGCCTTCTGACTCATACTGAATGTGCAATATTTGTTGTTATTTCAGATCAAAAGTTAACAAGCCACTTGTAGCCACAACCTGGAAACTCACTGCCCAAAGCTCAAATGAATTAAATTTTAGAATGGTAAACCCAGTACTATTGCATGGTGGAGGGAAAGGAATGCTTGTGAGGTCAATATTAGTGATGGTTTTGTGCTACAGGGAAATAAGCCAATCACAAGAGGACAAATAGTATATAACCTCATTTATACAAAAAGAGAAGACAAAAAATAAAAAAAGTTAATTTCAGTGGTGTTCATTTTTTCTAAGAATTAAGTGAATAAAAATGTCTTGCTACTATTGGTTCAGTTTACCTTATCTAAATGAACTATTAAATAAATCAGAAATTTCTCTGGCTGATCCCCGTTGACCAATACAGCTTGACTTTTGATTTATTATATCACTCTCCATTATTATTATTACATCACTCTCCATTTTCCAAAGGTTGGAAAGACCTTAAAAATAAATCGACAGAAGCAGAACCACC
>NW_004444307.1:471439-473350 GCF_000243295.1 Trichechus manatus latirostris
TGCTGTGTGAAGAATTCTGAATTACCTTTATATGCAAGAACCATAGACAACAGATGAAGAGAAGAAAACGCTAGAAACAAAATGATAATAAGGAAGCCATTGATATTTGATATTTATACTCATGAAAGAATACAAAGATTGTAATTAAAAACGCAAATGAAAAATAACCATTTTGTAACTCTAACAATAAAATTAAGCAAGGTGAGCAGTTGAAAGAATACTAATAGGATAAAAGTGAATCGAGCAATTATTTGTGGTAGTCCCTTGCTGTGTTTTCTTGCAGTAGTCAAATTTCACTTTTGTAAATGCATGATGTTCACTACACTTCTTTAGGATACTTTTTATTTTAACCTGTTGTTGTTGTTAGTTGCCGTTGAGTCAATTCCAACTTATGGAAACCTCACCTGTGCAGAGAAGAACTGCTCCACTGGGTTTTCAAGGCTGTGATCTCTTGGAAGCAGACTGCCAGGCCTGTATTATGAGGCATCTCTGGGTGAGTTTGAATAGTCAGTCTTTTGGCTAGTAGTCAAGCACTTAACCCACCCAGGGACTCTGTGGAGGCTAAATAATAGTTTTAGACTACTACCTTATTTTTACGCAAATAAGGGCACACCTTCTACATTTGTTTGCCAACCACACCCTCACCCCCATGGTATTTTTGTAAGTGCGCTATGCTAATTTTTTTACAACAACATGTAAAAAAAATTGGCATAGCGGTGCTTACAAAAATACCTCTCAGAGGCAAAAAAACATAGAAGTTGCGCGTTATCTGTGTAAAAATAAGGTAGACTAGGTACGAGAAAGGAATGTTTTTGTTTTTTATGATTTCTAGGATAATCACATATTGGTTAAAGTTCTTGCACCTTTAAACATCTGGTCATGTTTTTAGACTCCTCACAAACTGAGGATCAGCTGGATGAGTAAAATATGTCTTCTCAGAAAGGGCTCTTACTATCATTAAAATGTATCAGAATGTTGGTCAAACTTTTATTAAACATGTTCAATAACTTAAATGATAGCCATAAATATTCTCTTTATAACCAATGAATATGGTTACTGGATTCTATAGTTTAAAAATGTAAGGACAA
Source organism: Trichechus manatus latirostris (assembly GCF_000243295.1). Classification (NCBI taxonomy): domain Eukaryota; kingdom Metazoa; phylum Chordata; class Mammalia; order Sirenia; family Trichechidae; genus Trichechus; species Trichechus manatus. Next base: position 472,528 of record NW_004444307.1, read on the forward strand.
CTATAAATTTAGAAATTTGCAGATGATTTCCGAGAAAGGAAAATGAATATTGAAATATTACTTTCACTAATAATTCTGCTTCTTTCTTTGATTATGGATAAGATCAGAAAGAAATACACTAAATTAAATAAATATTTAATATTTAATTTAATATTTCATAAGTTATTTAAACTTCTTTTTAAATTTTTCTTTATATGAGTTGGGTAAAATTAAGAACTGTAACAGTTTTTCAGACAGATATTTTCATAAATCTGTATTGAATATATTTAGATTATATGGTTCTATAAACCTAAAAAATGTGGAAAACTAAAAGTCAGGTTATTGGGATGGCAAAATATTGTCAGTGAACTTTTTCTAGATCATTATGTATTTTCACATTATTCTTATGTACCCTTCTAGGTCTTTAGTGATTTATTTTCTAATGTATATATTTCTATTTTATTGGTTTAGGATTCAGGAAAAGAACTGTAAACCCTACCTAGTAGTACTCAAATCTGCTCAGATGAATAAGCATCTTGCAAAGTTAAACAAGAATACTGCCTTAGATAAATTGGATTTGGATGCAATAAATAACGTACTGAAAGCTTGTAGGTAGCTACCATGCAATCAGTTTGAAGGGCTTTTAGGAAAACTTCTATTGTGGCATGCTCTTGATCTTTTTAGACTCTTGTTTCAGGTTTATAACAGAAAAAAGAAAGAAAGAAAGAATATACTTCGAGATATCTAAGAGTATTAATGGCTCTGCCATTCAGATATGAAGGCTGAGACCCAAAATATGACTTTTTTCACCTTGAAAGTTAATCTATATGCCTCTGCTCTCTTC
>NW_004444307.1:474474-475880 GCF_000243295.1 Trichechus manatus latirostris
CTTATTCAAAAAGCATTTTCATATCTTATTCTTACCTTATCTGATTCGATCTTACTTTTAAACCCTAGTGTTACATTTCAGCATTTCCCTGGGAAAGTATGAAGCTTAAATTGGATTTAAAAAAAATGTAGCAATCAATTTATGTACATCTGAGCAATTTTGATGAGAGAATGAGGGAGGGAAGAAGGAAAAGAAGAATATAAGATTTATAAAAAGCCAAATGCCTACTATTAATTTCCAAATGTTCACATTGGTTTTCCAAAGAGAAATTATAAGAAAAAATCAGCTCCTTTCCAATACCTTTTAATCCATTGTTTATTAGATGATTTCACTATTTTGTTTCAGTATTGTACAATCTTATAGCCTCACATTTGTAATATGACAAATAATTATAAATATACATAAAGGTATACATTTTTATGGTCTGAGAATTCAAAATACTTCAATACCTCCCTATCTAGGGAGTAGTAGATATTGAAAGAGAAATTTTAAAAATATATTTATACATTTAAGAATATCTTTCCCCCTATTGAGGTTTTCCTTGAGAGAATGAGGATTGGGCTAGTTTTCAATTACATTCTACAGTCACACTACTATTTAATTATAATAAAACGCCAGACTATAACGTAGGACCAAAATGCTATCCAAAATTTATACAGGATACAAGTGTCATTACAAAAAATACAATTTCAAGATAAATTATTTGCAATCATTCTATGAACCAGATCCTTATTGGATGGAGACTCATAATTTTCCATCTCAGGGGATCATCAATTCAATAGGTTCTTGAGAAATAATATTTACTAAAATCTAAAAAATAAGTTAAAACAAGTTCTTCGTGCATAGATAATTAAGAATTATCTAAATCATTCAATCTAAGACATATCCCACACTGAAAAAGTCTAGGTGAAATCAGATTCTAGCTATGAAGTAATTTAAAACTTCTTTGAAAAGGCAAACATTCCTATTACTATCAGAAGATTATGGAAACTGTGTGTTGGAAGATGATTCTCCATGGGTCTCGCCTTTTTTGCTCATCTTCTGAAAAGAAGCTTTAACAAATTTTGCTAAGGATTAGCCCTAGTGGTACAGTGGTTAAGAGCTAAGGCTGCTAACTGAAAGGTTGGCAGTTTGAATCCGCTAGCTGCTTCTTGGAAACCCTATGAGTCGGAATTGACTCGATGGTGATGTGTTTTTTTTTCTTTTTTAATCTTCTCAAGGATGGTTATATAGGAAACAGCCTTGGAAAACAGTGGCTTTCTTTGGGGCAAAGTTCAGAATTTTTTACTGTCCAATATAATAATGTCTCTTCCCCTGAGGCAAAAGTTAAGCAGATTTGCTGGTAGTCTCTTTTAAAATGTTGTGGTTTTACAAGCTCAGTATTCCTCAGTTGTGATGCAAACCCA
>NW_004444307.1:476319-477308 GCF_000243295.1 Trichechus manatus latirostris
TGCTCTTACACAGCACTTACCTGCGCACACAGCTTCACCTGGTGCTTAGCAGACAGCAGGTGTTCAATCTGGGAATGAATGAATTCACCTAATATATCTCCTTATTTTAAATCCTCATAAGGGGTTCTGTAAACATGCTACTCCTTATGGTCATCGATATGCATTTCAGTGAGTTTCTAGAAATTATTTTAACATATATTAAATATCTAAAAACAAACCCTTTGCTGTCAAGTCAATTTCAACTCATAGCCGCCCTACAGGACACAGTAGAACTGCCCCATGGAGTTTCCAAGGCTGTAATCTTTATGGAAGCAGACTGCACATCTTTCTCATGTGGAGCTGCTCCTGGGGTTCCAACTATGACCTTTTGGTTAGTAGCCAAACTCTTTGCCACTATGCCACCATGGCTCCTATATTAAATCTCTACATTATAGGAAATGTTTGATTAGCACAGATATTACTATTTATTTTGGGTAATTTGAATCTAGTCCTGCTCAAGAGTATATTTGTACACAAATAAGTCTGTTTATTAGTTGCCATTCAGTTGATTTCAACACGAGCTCCATACCATTTTCAAGGCTGTGTAATCTTTCAGAAGTAAATCACGAGACCTGTCTTCAGAGGCACCTCTCAGTGGGTTCGAACTGGCAACTTTTCAGCTAGTAGGACTTTGTATAGACAATAGGCTGACAATAATTTGTTGTTCTGTTTCCCATAGGAATGAAAATCACTTGGAAATGATACAACAGATTGATGTGAATCCGCTGTGTGAGTTTCACTGCACCAAAGACTGTCAAACCGCCACTAACTTCCACAGGCAGAATCTGACTTCTGCAGGCAGAAGATGTTGGAAATAAATAATTTTGTGTTAGCATGTTTTCACATCTATTTCAGAAGTATTTTAGCTCTAGACAGTACTTTGGAATCCCATCAGGATACTATCAAGCAGTCTCTAAAGCTAGTCATGGATGCTTTCTGTCATAAGAGGT
>NW_004444307.1:490603-492701 GCF_000243295.1 Trichechus manatus latirostris
CAGCTCCTATACATTTTTAGAATGGAAGGGTGACAACTCACTGACACTAGACACTGCAATCAATCCCTCTCATCTCTCCATTCTCAGGAATAAATGAGGGAAAAAAACATTTCAAAGCTAAATTGATGCTTCTCTATTGGATAGGATGTTTAAAAGCTCTCTGGAGTCCAGTTATTTTTATACTACTTGGACACTGAAAGAAGAGTCTTCATATAAAATTGTTTAATGTGTTTGTAAGATAGCCTTGATTTAGTCTCCTCCCTGTATCTTTTAGAATGCCTTCACTAAAGGTTTTTGATAGTCTCCTAATATCATTTGAACACCGCCACAATAAAATAACCATTTGGATCTTATGATGACTGTAACAGTAATTGACCTTCCAGAAAGTCTTACACCATTGAACATGTGATATGGTACTAAATAATGATAGTAGTGAAAAGGGGACACATTTTTCTTGCTAATATTCAATAATTTTTTCACATAAAGATATCATCAAAATAGGTCAAATATTTTAAAAATAATATATATATGCACTTTAATTAATTGCAATACCATGAATTCAATCACTGAAGAATCAGTAGCTAGACATTTTATGATGTTTAAAATAAAATCATCAGAGGTTTTAGGTAAAGTTTAGATATGTAGATATAATTTAAGTCTGAGAACATAGATGTAATCTATGAATCAAAAGGTGCTTCTCTCTAGAAGCAACAAATACAATGCGTAATTCTAGTTTGGATACTGTATTAAAACAAAGTAAGGACAGTGGCTAATTTTAGGTACTATTGTATAATTTAAATATGGATATAATATAATACAATATAATATTACTGCACAAAATCTAAACTCCTTGATGTGAAAATGGTATTGTGATTTTGCAGGATATTGTCCTTGATCTTAGAAGGTACATGCCTAAATATATGCGTGAAGTACCATCATATCTTCAATTTACTTTTTAAAAAGAATTAATTGTGGTGAAATATTTATAGCAAGAATTTGCCATTCAATCATTTTTTACTTGTACAACTCAGTGACATTAATTATATATTTTCTGAATATTTAGCAAAACAAAAACAAGGAGAAAACAAATGTGGCAAACATTAACAATTGACAGCTCCTGGTAAAGGATAAATGGATGTCATTAAAATATGCTTTCAACTTTTCTGTAGATTTGACACTTTCAAAGTAAAAAAAAAAAAAGAAAAATATAAAAACCAACAAAATATAGAATTTTATGTATTCCTAAGAGTTACAGCCTCATTTAACTTATCCTTTTTGTTAACAAAGCCTTATCTTTTATGATTATTTTAACACAAATAAAAACAATGATTGGTATTGAAAAACTTCTGAAGTAATTTTACAAGTCATAATTTTACAATAATCATGAACTAGAAATCTATTGTCACAAACATAATATTCCCTCTCCAGAGGCACAGCGACGTAACAAGCGCCCAAAGGCTATCTCTAATTGTGCCAAACCCCAGCCCCACCCCAACTTCAAGATGAAGAGAAGTTGATAGCGAACACAGAACACACACCAACAGAAATACTTTCCCTGCCCCCACCTCCCTTCTCCAGCTGCCTCAGGCGCCTTTCGTATTTGTGGCGCTCGGAATTTCATTCCATGCCTCTTCTGGCGACCCGTTGGCCATGCGCCTTGGGGCAAGTGCCCCCTTCTACCTGTCCCTCCCTAAGCCTCAATCCCTCTCCTCACAATGGCTGTAATCAACTTAACTTTCCGTATCTCGCCTATATGTGAAAAGTCTGTGGCTTCATACACAATTTCATTTAATTTTTAAGCTGAATTTAGATATATAGCCACTGTTTTTCTAATGATATGAAATAAATTCACCCAATCATAAATCAATGTTTTCATAGCAGTTTTCAACATTAAATTGAAGTTAGAATTGAAGTGGGAGTAGGCAGTGACATTCTTAATCTATATTCAGATAAAGTCACTATTTCTTAGAGTACCAGGAAGTAGGAGATGACAAAGAGGAAATGGCTATAAACTCTGAACCATGGCAGCTTTGAAATTGCCATAAGGAAACTAAAAACATAAGGAAAAATTTATGTTGAGATATTTAGTGAGAAGTCA
>NW_004444307.1:493348-496612 GCF_000243295.1 Trichechus manatus latirostris
AGGATAGGATAGGACAGGACACGACAGGACAGGACAGGATAGGATAGGATAAGATAGAATTGGATAGGATAGCATAGGATAGGACAGCACAGGTTAGGATTCAATAGGCAAGAATGTGTCTACATACATCACAGATAGTAAGTACAAATGTTATTTAGCCTGTGTGTGTATGTATGTGTGGGTGCACATGTGTGCATGTATATGTGTACAACGTTGGAATACACAATGTCCTACTGTTGGTTTCAATTTAAAAAGTTGAAAGCAATGACTCTTAACTCTTTCATAGGATAAAGCAGAAAGACAGCTATTTTCAGGCAATATAAAACATAGCAGCAAATTTAAAAAAAATCCGAAGCACAGGAATACTAAAATTACAATTGTGCCTTTATAGATATTTTTATTAATATTTTCTCAAATTATATGAAAAATACATGCTCGTTATAAAATAGAAAAGTGGAAAAATTAGAAAATCTGAGTCAAATTAAGTATCTTTTCTTATATGAACAATATATTTGTATTTCTTTTTATTGTGGGCTCTGTGTATAGTCTTTAAATATTTTTCTGTTGGGTGGTTAATATTTTTCTTATTGATCTGTAAAAATTAGATATTTACCTGTCATATATTTTGCAAGTATTTTCCCAGTTTGTCTGTGGCATTTTGATTTTGTTTATTCAGACATTATCAAAGTGTATGTAATGAAATTTATCATTATTTCAATTCCTTTTGTCTCTTCCTTACAAAGGTTCTTTCTGTGTAAACTTTATATAATCTTTACCTTCACATCTCTTCTACTAATACTCTTACAGCTCCTATTCTGTACCTATGGTCTGTGTTTCTCTTAACATACCAGTATAAACCTTTTTAAATCATGATAGCTTAATAGAATATCATATATAGGGTCACTATGAGTTGGAATCGACTCGAGGTCGAGTTTAGTTTTTTTGGTTTAATGTCTACACAGTATATTTTAATATGTTTCTGCCTATTTTTATTATTTATCTGATTTTTTTTATTTTAGTAATTAAAACATAAAGTGTTTCTAGAAGCTTAACATTAATGCATAAAGCTACACATAATTATAGCTGTAAAGCTTTATGAATGATTACAGTCTTAAAAGTCTCAAATAATCAAACCTACATCAAGGTATAAAAGATTACTAACACACTTTGTCATTACCAGCCCACAAGAAACACGTATTTTAATATCTATAATCATTTTTTAGTTTTAGCTGTACATTAACCTTATAAAAATGGGATAATTTAGTATGAGTCTGGCCTCTTCTGAGCAATGTAATGTTTAAGTCCACTCAAGTTATATTTTGCATGGTTTTGCTCATTTTCATTGACTCTGTCTCCCCCAGAGTTTTTTTGCTTTGTTTTGTTTTGTTTTTAACCATCACTGGGCAGCTTGCAGTTTCCCCCATGCATGAGTAGTTCAGAGGTTAGTTAGAGACTGGGCCAAGTTTATACAAAGAATTTAGTGTTTTCCTCTCCCACTCACTTTTCTCTCTGGGATTTTTTCCTTACTTTAAGTGACTTTACTTACCCCAGACTCCATCCTATGGTCCATCAAGTCAGTAGGACTGCAGGTTTTCTATACAATTTCAGTCACATTGAATAGTGCTGGTTTGGGGCTGTCCTCAGACTAAAGGTCATAAATAATCTGAAAATCACCCTATGTAATTTCCTTTTTCCATGTGTCTACTCTCAGGGAATATCACCTTGCTTTTGTTTCTTCTCCACGGCTCTCAAGAAATTGTTTATGTTTTACCCAGGGTTTACAGTTGCTATCTGTAGGCATGTCGGTCCAATAGGAGATAACTTCATGCTACCAGAGACAAAACTACATAGGAAAAGACAATTTATAGAAACCTAAAGGTTTCTCTGAGAATAAGATAGCATAGATATGATTAGATCAAGGGATTAAATTCATTCTACTTATGTTATTCTAAATGTCTGTGTCTACAACTGAGAGATTTTTTTCAATATATATTGTTCTTAACACAGTTATCGTTTTTCCTAACACTTTTTACATTCCCCTAAACTAAGATTTGATATGTATTGTTAGAAAAAATTTTAGGCTGTCCAAGAAAGTCCTTTATGGAATATGTGACAAAGAAAAAAAGTCTGGCAAGGATGACAATGCTAGTCAAAGTCATGTCACATGCTCCATACATGTGTGAATCTAAGTGAAAAGGAGTTTTGTTTTCGTATTACTAATAAAAGACACTTAATTTTAAAACCCCCATGTTCATTGTCAATTCACTTTACTGGCATCAGTTAGGCGAGAAAGACATAGTTTCAATACACTACAGTCGTAAAAAGAATAATGTACTTCAAGGCTGATTATTCATACTGCTTCATCTGTATGCTCACCTGTTTGGATTCCAACATTACATTTTTGATTCTCATTGTAATTGTAATAAATAAATATAGCAAAAATAATTAGAGTATATTAAAGTAACATTAATAACGATAAATATTGAATAAAGATGAGGTGAGGATCATTATGCTATTTCTTTTACATACATTATTTTTTACCATCCAATAACTTTGAAAGTAAAGTTATACAAATTTATCAACTTTTCAGACAAAAAAACAAAACAAAGAACAGTCACAGAAATTATGTAACCTGCCCAAATCGTACAGGTAGTAAGTGGTGAAATCTTACTCAAATCGTAGCTATTTGATTTCAATAGCAAATTTCACAATTACCTTCTCGATAAATTTCCCAATAAATTTATTTTATTTTATTTTTTTCTTTTGGCGGGACAGGGATGAAGGAAGGGCTAAAATGAAAAAAAAAAAAAAAGATTAAAAAAAAACCAGAGGGTAAAATTCAACAATTTCTTTTATAGGAAGTTGGTGGAATATTTGGTTTTCTAAGCCTTACGTTCTAGATGGTTAATCTCTAATCAACAAAATTCTTGTGATCAAACACGTTCATGTAATCAATAATAGTAATTTTAATTTTAATTCAGTAGTCTTAAATTTGGAGAGTAGATTTTTTGCATATTTGATTTCTCATCTTTATACAGCATATACCTATTTATGGTGGACACATGAAGGAATGGATTACAAATGAGGCAATCTTAGAAGGGTTTAATGATTTTAGAAGACCAAGAATATAATCTTTCAGCTCGGCAAGCTTTATTACCCATTGTCTTATGACGAAATGTTACAGTATTGACCTTTTTGCATTTAATTAAGTTCTTTTTTCAACTTAGGTAATTTGTCAGAAAAATTGCAGACTGTATTTTTTTT
>NW_004444307.1:497285-498422 GCF_000243295.1 Trichechus manatus latirostris
GAAGAAAAAATAGTTAAGTTTAAAATGAAATTCTAATTAAGAAAATTGCTCATTTTATTTTATTTTTACTACATGGTAAATTTTCAGTATTTTATTTTACTACGTCGTATCTTTGTAAAATTCCATCCCTTTGTTATGCAAATTTATCACTTATCCACAATTTCCATTTTATTATGCTTAAATAGTAAGACATAATATACGAATTAGATGACAATAGTTCTGAATAATACATAAGTAAACTAAAATGTAAGCTAATTCATGAACATGTTTCATCAGCTTCTAAAAAATATTACTAGTAGTAAAAACAGTTCTATTGTATGGCTTTTTGCAAAAACCTTAGCATAATTTTCTGTTGTCTCATTGCACATTGAAAACAAAACTAAGATTTATGCAATCAAATTGTTACTGTCTTAAAGAAATTTGTTCAGGCAGAATATTCTGTCTAAACCTTTATCATTAATTTATTCATATATCTTGGTAAATATTCACATATTGTGAATAATATTGGTTGACAATATTCTTAAAATTATGTTTATTTTATTTGATAAGTATTTCAGTATAAAATTATACATATTCATTTCCAAATTTTATCATCGACCTTAAGAGCTCAGTGAAAAAAATTAGAAATGGATAGTGGGGATGGTTGTACAACATGATGAATGTTAGTAATGTCACTGAATTGTACGTGTAGAAACTGTTGCAATGGCAAATGTTTTGTTTTTATACATACTTTGTTGTTGTTAGGTGCCGTTGAGTCAGTTCTGACTCATGGTGACCCTATGTACAATAGAACGAAATTCTGCCCAGTCCTGTACAACAGAATGAAATACTGTCCAGTCCTCATGATCATTGCTATGCTTGAGCCCGTCATTGCAACCACTGTGTCAATCCATCTCCTTGAGGGTCTTCCTCCTTTTCTCTGACTCTCTACTTAACCAAGCATGGTGGTCCCTCCTGATAACATCCAAAGTACACTAGATGAAATCTCACCATCCTCACTTCTAAGAAGCATTCTGGCTGTACTTGTTCCAAGACAGATTTGTTTGTTCTCCTGGAAGTCCATGGTATATTCTATATTCTTGCTAACACCATAATTCAAAGGCATGAATCCTTCTTTGGTATTTCTTTTCATTATAT
>NW_004444307.1:499214-500279 GCF_000243295.1 Trichechus manatus latirostris
ATAGTGCCGTAAAATGAGCCCCGCAGGTTGAAAGGCACTCAAAATATGACTGGGGAGGAGCTGCTTCCTCAAAGTAGAATCGACCTTAATGGCGTGAACAGAATCAAGCATTCAGGAACTTCATTTGCTGATGTGGCATGACTCAAATTAGAAGAAACAGCTGCAAGCATTGTAATTGGAAGATGTAAGGTACAAAATATGAATCTAGGAAAACTGGAACTTGCAAGAAATGAAATAGAGGGTTTGAAGATTGATATGCTAGGCATTAGTGAGCTGAAATGGACTGGTATTGGTCATTTTGAATGAATGATATGGTCTACTGTGCCAGGAATGACATATTGAAGAGCAATGGCATTGCATTCATTTGCAAAAATATCATTTCAAGATCTATCTTGAAGTACAATGCTGTAAGTGATAGGATAATATCCATACACCTACAAGGAAGACTAGTTAATACAACTAGCCTTGTATTTAATAATATTAAACATTATTCAAATTTACACACAAACCACTAATCCCAAAGATGAAGACATTGAAGATTTTACCAACTTCTGTAGTCAAAAATTGATCAAACATGCAATTACTGGTGATTGGAATACAAAAGTTGGAAATGAAGGATCAGTAGCTGGAAAACACGATCTTGGTGATAGAAATGATGCCAGAAATTATGTGATGAATTTTGCAAGATCAATGACTTATTCACTGGAAAAACATTTTTTCAACAACATAAACAGTGACTATACATGTGCACCTCACTAGACACAATACACAGGAATCAAATCGACTATATCTGTGGAAAGAGATTATGGAGAAGCTCAATATCATCAGTCAGAATGAGACCAGGGACTGACTGCAGAACAGACCATCAATTGCTACTATGTAAGTTCAAGGTGAAGCTGAAAAAAAATTAAAACAAGTCCATGAGAGCCTAAGTACAACCTTGATTATATCCCATCTGAATTTAGAGACCAACACAAGAATAGATTTAATGCATTGAACACTAACGACCAAAGACCAGATGAGTTGTGGGATGACATCAAGGACATCTTACATGAAGAAAGCAAA
>NW_004444307.1:501550-515939 GCF_000243295.1 Trichechus manatus latirostris
AGAACAAAAATCCTCACAACTGGACCAATAAGCAGCATCATGATAAATGGAGGAAATATTGAAGTTATCAATGATTTCATTTTACTTAATCCATAATCAACGCCCATGGAAGCAGCAGTCAAGAAATCAAACGATGTATTGCATTGGGCAAATCTGATGCAAAAGACCTCTTTAAAGCGTTAAAAAACAAAGATGTCACCTTGAGAGCTAAAATGCACCCAACCCAAGCCATGGTATTTTCAGTCACCTCACATGCATGCAAAAGCTAGACAATGGATAAGGAGGACCAAAGAAGAATTGAGGCATTGGTGTTGTTGAAGTATATGGAATATATCGTGGACTGCCAGAAGAATGAACAAATCTGTCTTGGAAGAAGTACAGCCAGAATTCTACTCCTTAGAAGGGAAGATGGCCAGACTTCATGGCACATACATTGTACATGTTATCAGGAGGGACCACTCCCTATAGCATGCTTGGTAAAGTAGAGAGTCAGCAAAAAAGAGGAAGACCCTCAATGAGATGAATTGACACAGTGGCTGCAACAGTGGTCTCAAACATAGCATTGATTGTGAGGATCGCACAGGACTGGCCATTGTTTCGTTCTGTTGTACATAGGGTTTTATGAGTTGGAACCAACTTGATGGCACCTAACAACAACACAAAGGAAAAAATACGTGATATGTTTAAAAGGACATCGGATAGTTAACCCAATTTCAAAATAATTTTTATATATTAAAACCATTGACTTAAAAAAGTATTTTTTATTCTGTATGCATGTGTCTATACACATACACACACACACACACGTATATTCAAGAAAGCAAGTGAAAATGAAAACAGTGACAATCTGGCTATGAAGAAATCTTTAGACTGAGAGAAAATCTGTTCTTAGGGACCAATTTCCTAATAAAAGCTTTGAATAGGCTTCTATTTTATTCTGTTGTTTGTTGAATTTCAGCAGATCTGCCTGTTAAAGAAAATGATGTCAATTATTTAAAATAAATTATAAAGCAACTGATACTGGAGTACTGAAAGCAATACATGTTACAGTATTGAAATATTTATTTGTAAGAAGATAGCATTCACGTGACCTAGAGGGCATAAATCTCTTTCATTTCCAGATTCTCCAGTCAGCCATACATGTAGTGTATGATCTCCATACCTCCAGGTGCTTCTAAAACCTTTTATTTTAACTCCTCACCTCATAAACAGTTTCCTAAATTCTTCCAAGAAACTACAAAATAGGAAACATTGGATATTGCTCATCCTGGGGATTAAAGTACATTCAGAATGATACAATAATTAAACAATTAAAAATAATTACTTAAAAAAAGATAAATGTCCTCTTCCCTGTGGCTCTAGAGAAAGCTTGCTATTACATTATTTGTGTTGCAACTATATAAGAAGAATGAACTTGAGATTCTAAATTCTTGTTCCAGGATCAGTTTTAAAATGCTAAGTTAATAAGTATTTCTCCTCTAAAATTTATGATTTAAAGATACAAAAACAACATTATACTACTAGCTTTAAGCCATACAGATTATCCCCTGGAAATAAAAATAGGCTTTTGTTTGTTTTTTTTTTTTTCAAAATTAGCACTTTTGTATAGGGAATTCTGCAATTCAGAACTTGACAAGATCTGAACCAAATCAACTGTGCAGTGATCTGAATGACTATGTGAGCAATTAATTTCATAGAGAATAAAACATGAATATCACCATGAAATGGTTCTTTTCTTAACATTTTATAGACATGGTCAAAAAGTTCTGTTTATAGGAATTGGAGAAGGAAATAGTCTATAGATCCAATTGTCTCCATAACTACTACTCCCTTACCATGAGACAAGAAGAAATGGATGGTGCCCAGTTACCATTAGTGAATGTTTTGATCAGGTACTCAGGGGATGGATCTTGATCAAAAGGATAAAAATCGTGGACAGGAACTTCAAATTCTTATTGGAAACCAGATTTACTGGACACACTGAGACTGGAGGAACCCCTGAGTCTATCGTCTGGAAACAACTTTTAAACCTTGAAATGAAACTATCCCATAAAGTCAGCTTTAAAGTAAACAATAGTAAAGCTTAATAAATAAAGAACCTCTACCTTGAGCATTGTGCTCTTTTAAATAATTTAAATCTATAGTATCAAAATGACAACAGTAACTCTAAAGCACAAATGAAAGAACTCTGAGGGGCAGAGAGTCTAAGTTAACGTTGGTGAAACAATATGGGGAGAGTTAGTAAAAATGGTGACACAGTGTAAAGTATGAAACCATTGTCAACAAACTGTAAACCAAAAACCAAAACCATTGCCTTCGAGTTGATTTTGACTTATACTGACCCTATAGGACAGATTAGAACTGCCCCGTAGGGTTTCCAAGGAGCGGCTGGTGAATTCAAACTGTAAGTCTTTTGATTAGCAGCCAAGCTCTTAACCACTGCACCACCAGGACTCCCAATGAACTGTACGTGTAAAAAGTGTTGATTGAATGTATGTTATGTTGTGTATCTTTTCACAAAAAAACCCAAAGTTTTGTTTAAAATAATTTCCTATTTTACCTCTCACCTCACTTTCTAAATATTGGCTAAATTATTTGGTAGCAGATAGACAGTTTTCTATTAAGCAGAACATTTTTGGACTCCTTATTGTCTTCTATTAGTCCATGTGTAAATCTGAAATTCATCATTTAAATTGTTGTCTATGCAACTCAGAGGGAGGAAAATCAATACCCCGCAAAGAAAAGTCATGATATACTGACAACTTCAACAGGAATTGATGAAATATTTCTGCCAGAAGCTTATTTCAATCCAGCTGACAAACTTCGGCATGAAAATAAAAATCCTGGCATTCACTATTCACACCATCACAAATAGTCTGATAAGCCTACAATTTACATATGGTGCCACGGTAAAATATAATTATAGTGATAGCTCAATGGAAAGAAAGTGAGGGATAATTCCAGTAGCGCTCTGTCTCTTTTTGGCTTTTTCTCAGTGGCTGTAGTTGCTGAAAACCATGTCCTCTGGTTCTTCAAGCCAGTAAGACTGGGCTTTTCTTTTGGAAATTTAGGCACTCAGATACAGTGTAGCCTGGGAACTGCTGTTTGAGTAAGTGTTGTCATATCCCCCACTACTAGGATCCTCCTTCTAAATGTGAATGTTTAAAATTACTAGCATTTTCATTACGGACATTTCTTGAGTCGTTCAGCCTGATGCTAAGCAAAACTTGATTTAGGCAAAACTTATCTGATTCCTACTTGGTAACTTTGATTCTTTTCTAGCTCCTTCTTCTAACTACCAAATCCTCTTAGGCTGCTTAGGCTAAGCTGTACTTTATGCAAGTATATAATAAATTTTTATGTGTGTGTGTGTGTATAATCATGCTTGGTAAAATAGAGGGTCAGTGAGAAAAAGGACGATCCTCAAAGAGATGAATTGACACAGTGGCTGCAACAATGGGCTCAAACATAGCAATGATTGCGAGGATGGTGCAGGACTGGGCAGTGTTTTGTTCTGTTGTGCATAGGGTCCTTATGAGTCGGAACTGACTTGATGGCACCTAACAACAACAACGGTTAAGCACTGGGCCACTCACCGAAAGGTTGGTGGTTTCAACCCACCCAGCAGCTCCATGGGAGAAAGACCTGGCGATCTGCTTCCATAAAGATTACAGCTAAGAAAACCCTATGGAGCAGTTCTACTCTGTCACAGGGGTTGCTATGAGTTGGAATTGACTTGATGGCACCCAAAAACAACTATATATGTAATACTTTTATCCCTCTGAGAAGTTCTTATCAAAGCATAACTTTCAAAACAGAACTTTAACAGTAAGTCAATACTTTACCAAATAGAGTAACTTGTTAGTGAAGGAATGAGAGATAAAACTGAAAGAGATTTGGTTGTGGGGGTCACACGCCATACTTGATTGTCATTGTTGTTATGTGCCGTCAAGTCAACTCCGACTCATAGCAACCATATAGGACAGAGTAGAACTGCCCCATAGGGTTTCTAAGGAGCAGCTGGTGGATTTGAACTGGTGACTTTTTGGTTAGCAGCTAAGCTCTTAACCACTACGCCATCATTTTGATTGTGTTTAATGCTGGCTTTGTGAAAGTCTGATGGGTTCTTTCGTCTTCATCTTCCTCGTCTTTTGAATATTCAAGTATAGTTTTGGAAATTACATAGCATGGAGTAGTTTGAACTTGCATATCAAAAGTAAAGTAGGTGATAAAGCACAAACGAGGGCCTGCATCTGTCTTTTCTATTCTTGTCAAAACGATACTTGAACAGGGATTTATAAAAATATCCCACAATAGAGATTTGGGCAGACATGGCTATGGCAGCATGCTTGTCCGTTTTCCCATTCTTGCCTGCTCTGTAATATTCTTTGAACTTGGACAGATGTGGCTCTAGCAACATGCTTGTCCGTTGTCCCACTTTTGTCTATTCTGTGATATTTCCTTACTCGGGCAGACGTGGCTCTGGCAACATGGTTGAATATATGCTGATTAAAACTTTCTTTTTGCTTTACTAAACTTTGTGATGTTTTTCTCCTACAACAGTTAAGGGCGCTGTAGTCAAGAATTTCTGAAGTTACAAATGCAGTTGACCTCGAGGAGACCTGGACTGTGGAGCAGAAGCTAGCAGAGAGGTCCTATCTTCTGGACCCACATATTCCCACTCCATGTCCCTTCGACACCGATGGAGTGAGTGCTCTCAGAAAATGAGCCTTTGCTTATTCTTTTTGTTCTCTTTTTTTGCTTATTCTTTTTGTTTTCTTAAGTTCTGTTTGGCATACTTGTTTGAAAAACCAGTTGTTTGATTAAGGAGAATCTTAGATTTTTGCTTCATCGTTTAGTTAAGAGTGACATTTAGTAACTCTTTAGGTGAACTGCAGTTCTGGTCTGGATTTGGGCATTGGAAACATTAAAGAGACAAATCTATTTTCAAAGAGCTTTGAGTCATTATAAGCTGGAAAATTTTGGCCTATTTGTGGCTCAGAGAAAACGTGGAAAATAGTGCTCTGTTTTGCCAAATTTTCAGGGAGAGGTGGCAGCTCCTGACTGTGATATGAAATTTGAGGGAGAAGTGGTAGTTTTGTACCTTTTTTATGATATAGTTTCTCAATAAAGAATCACAATGTTAAAATTAAAATGATTGGTAACTTTAAAGTACTTTCCAACTGGAAGAACTAGTCTATTTAAGGTCTAAAATAAGAGACTAGGTCTCTAGCCAGCAGAATGAATTATGTTCAAAAAGAAGGAAATCAAAAGCTTGAACATTAGATCTTAACATCTTTGATAAATGAGCCTGAATTTCCCCCCTACTACTGACACATTTGTTTGAGGTTTATATTTAAAAACACTATAAACTGAGTATACTAGAAGTAA
Organism: Trichechus manatus latirostris; assembly: GCF_000243295.1. NCBI lineage: Eukaryota > Metazoa > Chordata > Mammalia > Sirenia > Trichechidae > Trichechus > Trichechus manatus. The sequence goes on from NW_004444307.1 coordinate 506,942, forward strand.
CTTGGAATTTCAGCAACCACTTTGGGAAAATGAGCTTTCATTTGTGTTGTCCTTTCTTTCCTTTAGGGAAATTGCTTGATGCTCAGGTTTTGTCAAAGGTCTAATATTCCTCCATCTGAGGTTCTGGCAAGTTAGTAAGTTTTATCTAGAAACTGTTTTTTCCATTGAATCGAGTCTGTCTTACCAAAAATTGCTATATACACTTTAAGAAACTAGGATCCCCATATCCTTGCTTTGTGTGGTATTATTTGGTGAGTTTATGTGGTCTTTCTCTCTCCTTTTGTCCTGAAAGAGCTTGCTTCTGGTCAGGAGCGTTGTGTTTAAGTTTCTGTCTTGTGTCAGGTTGGAGGTTATGGCTGAGAATTCCTGTTTTTTGTAAGGCTAGTCATAGAACCTCAGTTCTTTCTTTGTCCAGAAAAAACTGTGTTTTTTCTGTCTTATGATTTAGACTTTTAAAAGCTACTTGGAGAAACTTTGATATAAAATGGTCCATTTAAAAAGTACACTAAGATCTTTATGTTGTATCCTATGTCAATCTTAAAAGGAAAATCTTTCTAAGTAAACCAAGCTAGATATTTTATGGAATATGTTTTATTTAAAGAAAAAGGATAGTTTTGTCTTAAAGTAGCAGTTCTAGAATAGTAAAGAGAAAGAAGTTATCTTTTGCCCTTCGAAAGCCTAGGTCATCTTAAACATATGTAAATATCTTGCATGAGTCAAGAGAGTAAGGGTGGGGCAAGATCAGGCCTCCTCAGCCCCCAGCTCCCGGTCTCCAAGGTCTTTTAGCTCCAGGGAAGCTTTTGAAAGACCCCTTCCAGCTGGGTGGAGACTCTTTTAAGACAAAAGATAAAAAAAATTGCTGCTTTGCTATAGCTATCAGAAATTGAGTGGATCCCAATCATAGAACTGTAAACAAATTCTATTATAAGGGAACTCTAAAAAGTCAAACAATAGAAATCACAATGAAACACACCTGAAGTGGCCTGGAAAAATGTTTCCACTCCTAGCCAGACACTTAAGGTTATATCCATATCAATGGATCTGTCAATTGAGCAAAGACTTTGTGATTCCAAAGCCAGTTGATACAATCTTTAAGGGCTACAATTAGATTGGGAAAAATATGAGAAATAGTAGAAGTTGAATGAAATCTTAGAATGTTTAAATAGACTTTTCTTTCAACAACAGTTATGTTTTATGATATACAGGCTTAAAATAATTCCAAAGAAATTTTAGGTAACTTACAGGTATTAAATTGAGTTAATAGATATTTGTCATAATTTAAGTTCATATAGTTTGGCTTTTTATGCCACAAGACAAAGAATGTGTATATATATTTACATCTGCTAATGATCGTGTTCATTTTTGCCATTTAAAGAGATGCACTATAAGAGATGTGCAACAAAGGTGATATTTAAGAGGTTTATTGAAAAAGAAATTTATTTGATGTGGTCAAGTTTTATCTGTCTGACTAAAGTTTAATGCTTTAATTTATAAGATTTTTAGGAGTTTTAATGTTAAGTAGCATATAAAACAAAGAATTAGGTTTCTTGCTGTTAAGATAACAAAATTTTCTTTGATTTCTGAGTTAAGGGGTTAATTTATTCTTTGTGTAATCTGCCTCAAAGACAGAGGTTCAACCTCTCATTAGAATAAGATTCCTGAGCCAAAAACCAAGTCAAAGGGCTTTTAGAAACGAAAACTAAGATTTTTACTTTAAGATCTTTGGTTAAATAACCTAAGTATTGTTTCACGGTGACCTACAATCAACTCCTGACAACTCTGAAACTTCATGGAAAGCCACAAGAATTTTTATAAAGGAAAAGTGCTAACAAGGTTTATTTAACATGTTGTAAATTACACGGAATGTTTTGTCAAAATCACGAGAAGTACCTGATTCTCTTTGAGTTAAAATGTATATGTTAGTATTTCCTCTTATGTTTTTGCCTAATATTGGACAACAAATGCATAATGTTGTGTCACGATTTTGTTTCTTTATTGTTAATTTGGTCTCAACTTTACCTTTTTGAATCTAGCATCATCAAAGCCAATAATTTGGTTGGGGAATTCACGTCATTTACTTATGAAGTTTTTTTTATTACTATTCGGGTATTTAGAGATTTGATAATCTTGGTATATTCTTAATATATCCTGACTATATTGTATTTTGGAAACCCTGGTGGCATAATGGTTAAGTGCTATGGCTGCTAACCAAAAGGTTGGCAGTTCAAATCCACCAGGTGCTCCTTGGAAACTCTGTGGCGGCAGTTCTACTCTGTCCTATAGGGTAGCTATGAGTTGGAATCAATTCGACAGCATCGGGTTTGGTTTTAGTTTATATGGTATTTTGTCTCAAGAGTATTATGTATTATATCTGAAGCTCTTTAAGAATATGATTAATGGTTACATTTAGAAATATTTTTTATCTAAAGTTTTTTTTTAACTGATTTTATTTGGCCTTTATGTTATACTTAAAATTAATTTCTATCATGTCTTTTACTATTAAGAATATTATGTTTATAAATTAATCGTGGCCATATTAAGTTTTGTCATCTGCAGATAAGTTTTTACTTTACTGATTTGCTGAAAATGCTTGACCAAAATATCTCAACAAAAAGATGGACTCTATTGGACTTGCAAAAAAAAAAAAATGTAACTAGACTCAATCAAGATTTCCAGAACTCTTATGCAGAAGCTGATGAGTTCGCAGACTATGGCCAATCCAGAATCACATGGAATAGAAAATAACTACATGAGACTGAGTTAACTAAAGAAAATGATGTTTTTTTTATGTGGGAAGATTGCTGATGTTTTAAGGACCTAATTTCTGGATATAAGAAACTATTTTCCTTTCTCCTAAATTATCTAACAGATGGGTTTAGATATTGTAACTCTTAAATTAGAAGTTCCTGTTGGTAAACTTAGCAAAGTTGTGAATATAATAACCAGAAAAGTGTCTGAAATTTGAGCTATGATTTTACAAAATAGAATAGTATTAGCTTTCCTGTTAGTCTCTCAAGAAACAGTTTGTGCCTTAATAGATGAATGTTGCCGTATTTATATTAATACTCAATCTGAGGTTTTGCAGAATGTAGTTGCTGTTGAGGCACATGAAAAGTCACTAATGTTGCTAATGTATAGTCAAACATCTCATGAGATTTGTTTCCTTAAGGTCATAGTTTCATTGGTTATTTCAGACAATTGGCCTAATATTATTGTTAGTGTTTCTGTTTTACTTCCTAGTTTGCTGTATGGTGCCTGGGGTCTTAAAAACAAGATGATGCCCAATTACCATTTATTGAGCAATTTTGATAAAAGATTCTGTAGCAAGATCATGATCCAAAGGAAAGAATGATGAGAGAGTTGTATGTGATTCTCCTGGAATCCAGATTTCTGGTTTTCATGGAGGTTGAGGCAACCCACACAGGACATTGCCTTTGGGTGTCCTTTTGAACCTTGAGCTTTGAGGAAATCAAATGGTTCCTGAAACCACTTTGAGTCAAACATTGGTCCAGGTAAACTAGTAAGACCATTTTGCTCTAGTCACTGCTTTTTTTCTGAAGAATTCAGTCTGTTTTAGGAAACTAACTTCAAAGATCAGACTGAGAGTTATCTTTAAGGTAAATCAGTGATTTGTTTAATCAGTATTTAAGACAGTGTCATATGAAATACCTGTCTAATGTTTGTAATCAAACTGTCACCCTCTTAGGACGCAGAAAATTATGTATCTTAAAGAAACCAGGTTCTCAGAGATTGACCTCATGGCTCAGACTCCATTTTGTCTTAGGTTCCACTTCTGCTTCAGAGAAAGTGACCCATGACTGTTAATAGGTAAACGAAGGAGGGGCAGCTTGCCCTTGGGAAGAACACTTAATATGTTTTAAACAGACTAACTGAAGACCTCCTATAGGAAAGGTCCATCCCGTATTATCTTGCTAATCATGAAATCTCTAATGGAAACTTTGTTGTCACATTTAAATTTTTCTGTCTTTTCTGTTTCTTCTAGACAAACTTTGTGTGCTCCTTATGGATATATGTTTCTGTGTGATAGATCCAACTACGCTAATTTAGATGATCCCTTTCCAACTGACAGTGAATTTATGTGGGCAATCGCTTGTTTAGATTCCTGACGAATGTGTGGGCAATGTACTTTGAGAACTTTAGGATTACCTTTAGATAGTCATTGTAATGCTGCTAGTAAGTATTAGCTTTAATACTTGGTAGTTTTAATTCCTACTTATGGTATGTCTGAAGTAGAGAAAATTTGTCAGTCACTATGGGACAAATAACAGATGAGATGGAAGCTTAACACTGAGTTCTGATCTCATAAGCCAAGGTGACATGAGACAACAAAATAACCTTAGATTTTTATTATCCCAAGAAAGTAGTCTGTGCTATAGAATTAGCAAGATAGTTGGTTACACACTGTAAACACCCTTACAAACACCAGATTTGTTTGGTTGGTTACCATCAGGAATAAGTACATGGGCTAAATCACTAATGCAAGGAATAGTAATATTCTTAGTCTATATCCTAATAGTATTACGCATAATAAAATTTATCCTCTATTGTCTTACACACCTAAAAGGCAAAAGAAGGCCTTGGGCTGAAATGTTGATGTACATTAGGTCTGCTTATTGAGGTAATGAATGCCATTGATGAGACCATAGCTATTACTTAATAACCTGGTGAAGAACTAGACTGTATCCGGTGGAAAACCAGCACCGTGAGTTTAAAGAGCCTGCTATGGCCTCCATCTAGGGGCTCAGCTGAGTCCAGGTATTGATCATCAATGTGTTACCGCCAATCTCTGATCAAAAGGAGTAAATGATTTAGGAAATAATATTGGAGTTATTATTCCCTGTCCTTGAGCATAGAGAATGTGACCCAGCTGGAGCTGGGCTCACAAGAGCTGACAAGGACACATCAACTGGGCCCTGAGGTATAAAGACAATAGCTAAGATACTCTTGGAAAACATCTTTTAGGGAAACTCATGTAAAGCCAATCAAACAGAACACAAAAGACTTTCTACTCTTATCTTTTTCTTAGCATTTAGTGAATAGAAATTTGTTAGACCAATGAAGACCCTCTTGACTGTCATTACCGAAACCTGTACCAATGATTGTTAAGAAAGATGATTCAAAATGTAGGATCACAATTTCTAGCTAATCTGTGAAAAGGTAAAGCTTTCAATGGTTTTGCCCATTTGTAATGTTAATATATACTGATGGCTCTGTAACTATTCCTTGGACTCAGACAGACATGGAAATAGCAGCACGCTTGTCCGTTTTCCCGTTCTTGCCTGTTCTGTAATATTCTTTGGACTCAGGAAGACATGACTCTAGCAACATGCTTGTCTGTTGTCCCACTTTATCTGTTCTGTGATATTTCCTTGGACTCGGGCAGACATGGGTCTGGCAGCATGGTTGTCCATTTCCCACTTTTGTCCCTTTGAATATATGCTGAATAGAATTTCTTTCTGCTTAAAAAAAAATACAATAAAAAATGCCTATTAGTGTAACAAAAGTAAAGGATTAGCCTTGTTAGAGTACCATGTCATAATCTTTTTTTGTGGGATATCAGAACTCTTAGTCACACAGAAAAAGATAAAATGTGAAATTAGTATACATTTGAAAAAGCCATTATTTTGACTGCCTATCTTAAACACACTATTTTCCCTCTCTTTTATCTGTCTCAGACTAAAGCCTTATGCGTTGTCTCCTGGAGGTATTCACTTACATTTTTGGGAAAAGCTGTGACCAAATTTGCAATTAATAATGGATGATAGAGCCAAAACGTCTATGTTATTGCTTTAAATACCCATGCTTTTAAATTATTATCATGGTATAATAATGTTCAACATCTTTCATTTTAGGGGTAGATCATGTCAAGTTCTTAACAAAAATCAGTTTACAAAGGCACAAATTCATTCTTACTAGTATGTTCTTTTTCTCTTTTCTCTTTTAGTTTCTTTTATTCTTGTTTGTTTTTATGATGTCAGAATGTTAGCTTACTGACACCTACTGAATTGAATTGGAGATCAGCCATTGATTAACTATAATCTAATTCTTTAGTTTTTGAATTTTGTTAACTATGTAAACTCTTTTTACAGGTAATTACTTATAAATAACCTCAGTTTATGAAGTGGATGAAAGTGAACCTAATTTTATTGAATAAGTTCAAATTTTTATATTTATTTATTATGATGACAGTAAAGAAGAATTATTAGGCAATTTTGATTAGCACCAAATTTTTAATGGTGATTTTAAATGAGAGTAGCATTAGTGTCTGGATCATTATCTAATTTATTTCTGCTTATTCTGTTTTGTTCACAATAGGGGAAGGGAATCTTTATTTATTTACACACATAAGGGCTTACAAATACAGCTGCGTGCGTGTGTGTGTTTTAACTACTTGAAGTACAGCTGATTAATTACTCTTCTAATAAGTTAATGTGAACTTTGAAACTTGGTACTAGGATATTTTTATTTTAAAGCTGAATTAGTAATATTAATAATTTTTTTCATATCTTAATTAACAAGTATTTAATTTATAGGAAGGCAATGATCAGGTTTAATAGACAATTTAAGTGTTAAATATTGAATAGAAAATATATACATGTCCCATAATATTTTGAAAAGTTCTAAAATGTTATTAAAATAACCTTAGCTATTATTTGTCAGATATAAATTTGAAATGTCTAAAGACCATAGCAAAGTTTTTCAAGTTATAATTAAATTTAAATTTTAATGTATCACTATATCTGCCATTTTGGAGAGATAACATAGTACCCTGAATTATCTAATTGAGGCCATTAAGCTTGTTTAAAACAACTGAAAAATATCAAGTTTATAAAATAATGATATATTTAAGATCTAACTTATGAATTACAATGACTTCTTGTCACCAATGGGATATTTGCCCCAGCAACTTTAATCCAGCCAACACATTTTGGCATGAAAATGAAAGTACTGAAATTCACTAAGCATATCATCATGAATAACCTGAAGAATCTGCAATTTTAATATGTTACCTCAATAAAAAATGGCACTCTATATTGCATTACCCAACATTTTTAAAAATTATACTGCATTTTTCATTGTTAATTCTTGTCGATATGGCATATAGTGACAACAATAGTCTTGTAAACAATAGTTCTGAAAGTCTTGTAACAATAGCTTTGACGTGAGCTGCAAACTTCATCCTTTGTTTTTTATGCCATTTGTGTGTGTCTGTGCCATCACTATAGACCTGTATTGTCCAATACATTAGCCACATGCCACAGTGGCTATTGAGTATTTAAAATGTGGCTAGTTTCTATTGAGATGTATTGTAAATATAAAATGACAATTTTTTAAAGAGTATTTTAAAAAAAATGTTAACAGTCATTTTTATGCTGATCAGATTTTACAATAGAAATAATTTGAATATTTTTGATTAAATAAGATATATTATTAAGTTTATTTCAGTTGTTTCTTTTTACTTCTTAAATGCGACTACTAGAACATTTTGAAGACAGGCAATTATTATTCTCATAAAATGTGAACTCCAATGGCAAATAATTTTCATTTTAATTTCTTATCTTAGTGAATAAGGCATATTATCTTAATTTGTATATTGTCATCAATATGATTCAAACTAGTTAAAGTAGCTTTGAAAAAACTGCTCTTTGTCATTTCTTTTTCAGCTTAACCGAGGTTTCATTTTTCTCTGGCTGTTTTCAAGAATTTTTCTGTCTTTAGTTTTCAGAATTTTGACTATGTTGTGTCTTGACATGTATTTCTTTGGGTCTGTCCTATTTGGGTTCACTCAACTTCCTGAATCTATAGGATTAAGTCTTTTGCCAAAGAAATGTTCAGCCATCGTTTTTTAAGTATTTTTCAGCCCCACCTTTTTCCCCATCTTCTTCTGGGACTGTGATGACACAAATGTTAGATCTTTTGTTATAGTCCTGAAGGCTTTATTTACTCCTGCTCAGTTTACTTTTCTCTCTGTTGTTCAGATTAGGTCATTTCGATTGCTCTATCTTCATATTCACTGATTTTTTATTCTCTTTCTTTTCATGTTGAGACCAATCTTGAGATTTTTATTTCAGTTACTGCACTTTTCAGTTATAAAATTTCTGTTTGATTCTTGATTCTTGTATTTCTTTGCCAAGCCTTTCTATTTTTTCATTAGTTTCAAGAGTGCTTGTAATTATTGTTGAAGCATTCTTATGAAGGCTGCTTTAAAATCCTTGTCAGATAATTATAATGTCTATGTCATCTCATTGGTCTTTGTTGATTGTCTTTTCTCATTCAAGTTTATTTTCCTGGTTCTTGGTATGATGAACCAAAATATTTGGTTTTTATTTGAATCTGGACAGTTAGGGATTCTTGTTTTGAGGCTCTGGATCTTATTTAAATTTTGTTCTACCAGAACGTTTTTTGACACTGCACTAGCAAAGGAAGAGAGAATGTCACCTCATTACTAATAGGTGGCGGTGGAAGTCCAGGCTCCCCATATAGTTTCCACTGATGCTGCAGGAGGATGGACTTGTTATTGCCTGGAGACCACAAATGTTCCTAGCTTCCCACTAGGTTTTTTTCTGACACCACCTCTTTAGCACCAGGTGAAAGTGGAAAAAGAGGTTCCTCAGTAGGCCTTTGCTGATGAGGTGGGAGTGGGGCTTCCATTTTTTCTGTAATGTTTGGCTAGAGTAGACCAGTTATTGTCCTAAAGTTTTCTATCTTGAAAGGCTGCCCCTTTCCTGGTGATTGGCTCAAGACAATAGACTTTTCTTGAGGCTTTTTTTTTTCCCTCCGGTCCTTCGAAAACTAGAAGGTAAAAAAAAATAAAGCATACAGTAAATGCAATTAAATAGTTTAATCCCTTGTCAAAATCTAGGCTGTTCTCAGAGAAGTATTTTCTCTTTTCTGTCATTCACAAGCAATATCTAGTTAGAAAATTCTCTCCCAAACCCTGTCTTTTCTCCTTTCAAATGTTTCTACTGCTGTATTC
>NW_004444307.1:524157-530487 GCF_000243295.1 Trichechus manatus latirostris
GTGGTTGGTGGATTTGAACTGCTGACCTTGTGATTAGCAGCCCACCTCTTAACCACTGTGCCGCCAGGGCCCCAAAGTCTTACTAGCTCCTCTAAAACCAGTTTCTCTGCTCTAAATTTATAAGATACATGGTCTCCCCCCTAAAAATCCAAAGTCCACTATTAAAATAGATATTGTATATACTTCCTTCACCGTCTATGTTATTTATAGATAATATAATCCAGCTTTTAATGTAAATTCAAAAATTAATATAACATCCTACTTGAAAAAAAAGGAGCAATAAAGGAAAAGTAAATTATTAAATATAATTTGTATTTAATATGTAAATATTCTGAAAACTCAATGCTAAAAGGCATGATGAATTAGAGGCAAACTTGTAAAATTGCTCTAAATAAGACTGAAAAAATGCAGACCGATACAGATGCTTACATTGGTGACTTACATAAGTTGAGCCACAATTGCAATTTCTTTTGCATTTGATGACAGTGTTATCCAGTATAGTAAACAACTTTTGATAACATTACAGCCAAAACATAATACAATCTTATGTCCATTTTTATAGTAGTAGGATCCTTGAAAATTCCATGTATATTTAGTCATGCAAAAAATACTTTTTTCTTTTATGTAAACCAGAGTTGGGTTCTAGACTCATATAACTGTAAACAAATTTTACCCCTAGCATCCCTGGTCATAGTTCCTAAATATGTCACTCCCCAAAATTAACAAAGATGATTCTGCAAATATCAATACCTCTAATGGGAGTCATATTATAGAGTCAGTAACCACACGTGGACTAAAAATTTGCTTATAAGAAGCCCTGGTGGTGCAATGGTTAAGTGCTTGGCTGCACACTAAAAGGTTGGCGGTTTGAACCCACCCAGTGGCTCTTTGGGAGAAAGACCTGGCGATCTGCTTCTATAAATATCATAGCCGAGAAAATTCTGTGGGACCATTCTACTCTGTCTTATGGCAGTTGCTATGAATTGGAATCAACTCTACAGCACACAACAACAATATATCACTTTTATTTATTTTTTAATATATCCAACAATGTTTGGGAAACATTGGTGGCGTAGTGGTTAAGAGCTATGACTGCTAATCAAAAGGTTGGCTGTTCAAATCCACCAGGTGCTCCTTGGAAACTCTATGAGGCAGTTTTACTCTGTCCTACAGGGTCTCTGAGTCGGAATCAACTCGACGGCAATGGATTTGGTTTTGTTTGGTTTTAACAATGTTTGAGTTCCTATTAATATGTTTCTGAAAGGTCATATAAAATTGTTGCAAATTTCATGAGAAAGTATATTTTTAATAAATAGTTGACAATTTAAAATTGCTAATTTTGATGATTTCATCCGCAGAGGAGATGGGGTTTATTTAAAAAAATTCCTGATTACTGGTAAAAATATTTAACTTAAAAATTGTAAGATAAATAACACTGTGCAACTTAGAGATTACTGAGAAATTGGGTAGTATTTTCTTACATATTATGTTGTGAATCCAACACTCAGAGTTTCAGAGTAATTGGGATCTAGAAGATTAAATTAACTTAGAAAACATATGTTTCCCATAGGTCAATTTATTATTTAGGAATATGAAGATAATATTATAATAATTACATTAATACACCAATTTTTATGTTCTAAAGTATTTTCCTAACATTACCTAATTATAATACATCTAGATTCAAGGTTTACTAGCGAGAAGTCAATAGTGACAGATTTTACAGATAAACAAGAGCTATTTACTCTGAGAAAGTCAGTATCTTTATAACCACTCGACTTTAGCACAGCCTTTTTGATTACTGTGGCTGCTTTTACAACTAACACACAAGCCAAGGTTGATTTGTTCATGATGATTACTGTTGATCATGAATTGAGCAAAATGATTGGCTCCGTAACATGGTGGCCTTGAGAGCACCGTTTTTTCTTCAACAGACTGAGTAGTTGCAGAATAACGTTAGTTGCTTTGCCAGAAACAGTGTAGCATATCAATAGGGGAACACAGACTTAGGGGTTGGAAAATATTGTCTTTGATTTCTGGCTATGCTACTTTCCAGGTTTTTCACTTGGAGGGCTGGATCGATCTATGTCTGTCTGTCTATCTATCTATCTATCTATCTATCTATCTATCTATCTATCTATCTATCTATCTATCTATCTATCTATCGGGGCCCTCATGGTGCAGCAGTTAAGAGCTATGGCTGCTAACCAAAAGGTAGGCTGTTTGATTCTGTCAGCCACTCCTTGGAAACCCTATGGGACAGTTTTACTCTGTCCTGTATGGTTGCTGTGAGTTGGAATTGAGTTGGTGGCAGTGGGTATCTATCGTCTATCTACACACACTCACAATATAAATATCTGTGTGTGTGTGTGTATGCGGCACCACTATGCCAATTTGTTTTACATGTTGCTGTAAAAAAAAAAAATTAGTATAGCATACTTATGAAAATACCTCGGGGTGGGGGAAGGCACAGTTGGTAAACACATCTAGAAGCTGCACGTTATTTGCGTAAAATTACACTACATATAAATACGTGTGTGTGTGTGTGTGTTTGTGATATCTTGTCATTTAGGCCTCTACTGGCATTTATCCTAGTGTAATTAGTGTAGACCAGGGGTATAGTAAATACACTAGTATAAAGAGTAAAGAACTTTTCTGTAAAGAACCAGGTAGCAAATATTTTAGATATTTCAGTCATTGTCACAACTACTCAACTGTGCTATTGTAGCACAAAAGCAGCTATTGAAAATATGTAATCTAATGGGTATGATTATGTTCCAATTAAACTATTTGTGGACATTGAAATTTGAAGTTTAAGTAATTTTTACATTTCATGATATAACATTCTTCTTTTTATGTTTTTAACCAGCAACTGGGTAGGTTGTGATATCACTTACTGAGATGAGGAACACTACAAGAGCAAATTTTATGGAAAAATGAAGAGTTTAGTTTGGGAAATATTGCAGTTGAAGTACTTTTGCAATTCAAGGTGAGTTTCCATGTAAGCAGATGTTTATGTAGGTATGGAACTTAAGAAAGGGGTCAGTGGGAGATATTAGAGAATTGTCAGAACATTCTTGGTAACTGAAGCCATGGGAATGAACGAGATTCCCCAACATCAATAAATTTGAGATTGCCTGGGAACTTTGTTCACGGTTGTATCCTTATGTCCCAGAAGTTCATCTAGCACATCTCAGGTGATTAATATACAGTCACAAAGTTTTTAACAAAGACAATTGAGAAGATGTGGTGATGCATTGGGTTTATAGGAATATGGCTAGAAGAAACAAGAAAGCAGATGTTAGAAAGCCCCCAAAGTAAGTCTTGCTTTTCTTCACAAATTATTTGCAGTGAAGCCAAAATAAGGATTGGAGAACTTAAGTTGTATTATGCCATTCTCCTGCTAACAACGTCTCAGTGATTCCTCATTGCTCAAGTTTGAGATGGACATTGGCTGCTATCTCCCTGCGCACTTAGCTCAAACATCTATTTCAACCATATCTCACTATATTTGCATAGGATTGATCCAAGCCACTGGGGGTAGACACTCCAGGGGTTGACCTTGCTTGTCCTTAACCAACTAGTAACTTCTCTTACCACATTGTTGACCATGTGTTCTAAGATGATCTAGTTGGAATGAACTCCAAGGTTGTTATTTAATAGCTCTCTTTTGGTAGATCATATGTAGAGTGGATATATTGTCTTTTGTAGCTATTTTGTTTCAATATTAGCCTGAAGCTTTAGAGTTATGCCCACTCACAGGCAAAACTGAAACAGTCACTGGAAATTAAAAATCATAGACCTCATCAAAACTTGACTGGTGCTTAAACTCATCACTTCTGGACTTTTCAGTTAATAGTTACTGAAGCATGGAATAAATTTCTTAGCATGAAATGTGAGGCCCATCATCATCGCTCCTGATTTGCTTACGGGCTTCACCTCTTCCATTCCCAGATCTGCTCTCTGATTTAGGCAGCCTTAACTATTTTCAATTCCTGCCAAATGATGTAACTTAGGAGGCTGGTTCTCACATCATCTATTTTATCTTACTCTTCTCTTTTTTAGGTCTGTATTACTCTTGGATGTCCCTCCAGTTTCATCATAGACATCTCTTTTTCTGAGGGGCCTTCTGTGATTCCACAGTGTGCTCTGATGAGATTCAGTATTGCCCTTATTATAGTAGTCATCACACTGTTATTGTTGTTGTTGTTAGGTGCCATCAGGTTGATTCTGACTCTTAGTGACCCCGTATAACAGAGTAGAAATGTCCCATAGGGTTTTCTTGGCTGTTACTGAAATTGACTCCATGGCAATGGGTTTTGGTTTTGGAATCTTTTTCTTTCTCCCATAGAGCCGCTGAATGAGTTCAAACTGCTACACCTTTTGGTTAGCAGTCAAGCGCTTAACCATTTCACCACCAGGACTCCTACACTGTTTAACCCTCACGTAATTACTTGTCTATCTGTCCCACTCAGTGATGAACTCAATACAGTTAGGGACCCTAGTTTTACCTTTCACACTTGAATCTCCACCTTCTACCACAATGCTTGGTACAAAGAAAGTGTTAAGCAAATATTTGTGGAATGAGTGAATAAATGAATGCCAGAGAAACATCTAAATAATTGGCTCACATATTTATTGCTGATCCTGAATGTGAATTCTCCTATGTGAATTTAAATGACCTATTTCAAGTAGAATTATGGATGGGAAGTAAAAATAAATGACCAATACCAAGCAGAATTAAAAGTGAAATGTAAAAATGTATATGCTCTAGAGGTTGCATAAATTCACATTGCATTCCAGAAATCATTAGGGTTACTAATTCATCATGGAAACTTCATCTGCAATATGGGTACTTTCACTTTTAAATTTAATTAATATAAAGAAAGTACTGGGAGAAAGGAAAAAGGCAGAGTTTTGAGAACTGCAGGATTCAAAGTGACTAATGCACAATTGATTAACATTGAAAAGAGTGGTGTTGTTTGCACATGGGCTCTAACTCTATATCCAAATAGGTGATATTTCGTCATGAAATTAGAATGCAGTTTAACGATGATGTTAATAATAATAAATAACAGCTAACATACATATAGCACTTAGTGCTAGGAAATATTATGAGCAATTAACCTGTAGAATTTTACCAACAATATTATGATATATGCATTATTATTGTTTTACACCAGATAATGCTGAGTTAGTAGGTGGTAAGGCCAGACTGTTGTGACCCATAAGGTTTTCATTGGCTGAGTTTTTGGATGAAGATCACCAGGCCTTTCTTCCTGGTCTGTCTTAGTCTGAAAGTTTCAATAAAACCTGTTCATCATCACCACAACATGCAAGCTTCCACTGACAGACAAATGGTGGCTGCACTTCAGGTACATTGGTTGGGAATCCAACTTGGTTCTCCTTCATGGAAGGAGAAAATTCTACCGCTGAATCAACACTGCCCCTTATACAAATTATTCTGGTTTTAATTTCTCACCCTTTATTACCATATAAAATTTTAAAAAATCTAGTTCTCTAGATTGGCAAATCTATATATTTCATGCATTTTTCTACCCAGCATATATTTTAAAGTGATTCACTAGTTAGGTACTCACTCAAGACTTCGTTATCATTCAACAAGCTTATCCTATATTCATAAAGATTAATTAAACACAATTCGGATTTAGAAAATAGGGAAATTATTTTCAATGTTATTTTAATTGTATCTTATCAACTAAATAAACAAATAAATAGAAAAAAAATAAGTGTAAAGTCTATTTATTCATGTTGCCCTCTCGTCTATATACTTATAATGGTACTAAAGAGGAGAAGCAAATGCTTTATAATAAATTAAATAATAAATACAAAATCCAATCAATTTTACCTTCTAAATATCTCCCATGCTCCCCATATGTCCTGATTCCCAGTCATTAACTTTGATCTTGCTTATATTTCCGTATATAGCCTGGAGCACCAAATACATACACACATATATTTTATATAGTTCAAATAAAAATATATACATATGGACTTTATGATTACAATTTGACCATCAATGTCAATTTTAAAGTTATGAAAACTTGAGCATATTGTGATCAAATCATTGTTCCTAAATGCTTCTAACCCTCCTTGACCTTTTAGTCTATAGGCATTCTGTGGTGTACACACCTCCTAAATCCAAGAAAGTCAGAAGTTTCAAAATGTATGTCCTATTTTCACAAAAATGTGTCTTTCTTTCTATCTTAGTAAGCATTTTTTAACCCCCCACACCCTGAAAAATAAGATGGAAAGTAAAACTAAAGAGTAAATTGTCAAAATAAATTTTATTTGATGGAATAAAGTGAC
>NW_004444307.1:530672-532490 GCF_000243295.1 Trichechus manatus latirostris
TATATATATAAGAAACTGGTCCTCCTTTCTTTGTTGAGGTAGACAGAAACAACATACACAAAACAATACTCTCCTTTTGATGCTATTTTGATATAGCTAGATATGCTGATAAGGAAACATTTGAACAGAATCTGTCAATTTTACAAATGAGCCCAATGCTAAAAATGGAGAATTTTACACAAACAATTCCTATTTTCCTCATTTCATCATTTCAGTGACAAAAAATACAGATTATATGGCATTGTTCACCAAAAATAGACATGCTTTGCCCTTTGCTACACTAATGATTGGTAGAAAATGAAATGATAGTGTAGTTCTGCTAACAACAATAATCAGAGTGCGTCTCCTCCTAGGTCTTTGATATAGTTGTCAGTTAAGGGGTTCCATATTAATATCAATTGCTCCTCATTTCCATTATTTATAAAGATATCGAGACTCACTTAATATTTAAAAATTACTTGATTTTCTTCAGTTTAACGGGCCTTCATATTCCCATTTCTTCCTGAGATCTGTTCTGAGCTTATACAGCCTACAGCCATCAGAAACTTTACTCTGAGCTAAAAATGAATGTCAAAGATTTAGCCTACGGCTATTATGAATCATTACCAAGGGGTAGTTATTCTTTCTGAAGCTTTATTCCTATTTTTTTCCAGGAAACATAACTTGCTGAGCAGGAAGATGTCAGTATAAGACCGGGAAAGGTTGCATTTATGTGCCTTGTAAGACTTTACTCCTTGGAATGGGCAGATTGTGTGCTTACGAGTATTCTTATTCTTCCCTTTCATCGTACTGAGAACTCTGGACTTTTTATTTGAGACTAACGATGAAAACCCATTCCGCAAATCTTTGAATAACCTAGGATAATCTTCCAATAAACAATGATTCGTCCGTTTAGTATCTAAAACTCTTTAAAAGCATGAACCTGTGAATTCTTAATGGAATCATCCATACAGTTCGGTAGAGAGAACAAAGGAAAAGGAGCACTTTAAGCAATACAGACTACAAGAATGCTCTGTTCTATTTGATTTAACACTTTTTTGTAGAGGCCTATGGGTATAGGAGAAATCAAAGAATACAATAATAAAAATTCTATTTCAATGTTAGCTCTGTGAAATAATTTTCATTAACAGTAACACTATCCTCAGCTTCGTTAGGATCAAAGGACTTGAATGGTTACATGTGCACTAATTAAGCCAGTAGGGTTTGGTAGTAAAGACCATAGTATCTGGAACTAGATTGTTTACGTATAAATCCCAAAGCTTTCACTTACTAGATGTGTGATCTTGTACAAGTTACAAAATCTCTTGAGGTCTAATTTTCTCCACCAGAAACATGGGTATAATAAATAATATCTACCCAACTGTAGTTTTATGAGAAATGAACATGTAATATATATGAACCACATAGCATAAAGCTTGGCATATAGTTACCACCTGAAGTATATTTATTACTACTGCTACTACTATTATTATATTTTTATTTTGTTTCATTTTATTTTATTTTATGCTTTATTTAGATCAAGAAAGTTTTATGACTTCAGGTCTTAATACCTGGAAACTGTAAGGTCTGAGATTTTAACTTGTTTGGAATCCAGACTTCTGGAACCATGAAGACTAGCTAGATGAACCCCTAAAACTATTACCCTGAGATAATCTTTAAAACTTAAAGTCTTCTTAAAACCAAATAATAGCTTAGCTTAACTAGTAAAGAGTGTGTGCCTTGAGTTTGTGCTCTTTTAAGATCTATCTATATGGGATCAGATTGCCAACAGCAACTTGAAAGATTAGAAATTTATGGGGCAGAGAGTTTATGTTAATG
>NW_004444307.1:532892-535286 GCF_000243295.1 Trichechus manatus latirostris
GTTCTCTAAAATCTCAATTTATGAACTCAACATCTTAATTTATAGTGCTTTATCTTTTATGTAAAATACAACTTTTTAAAGAAATAAACATGACTGTTTAAATTTATCTCATGAAAATGGTGCACCTACAAATAAAACTCTGATTCTTTTTAGTCTCTACTCTGATATTTATTTTGTTATCCAAAATTTTATTGATTTATAATCATTTTTAAAACAAGATAACTTGCAATCAATTGTGAGTTGTTAGATACATTGTTTACATAATTAAAATCTTTCTAGAAATCAAAAAGTCTATGGTCAGCATATTTATAGTCAGATCAGTTTGAAAGAGTAAATATTAGATTACATTTCAGATTTGAAGCAAAACTCATTCTTGATTGGTTATAAAAAGAAAAAATAAGTTGTGCTATGCACATAAACCAAAAATCCCAAACTTATTGCCGTATTCTGATTCATAGCACCCCTATAGGACAGAATAGAACTGCGCCTATATGGTTTTCAAGGCTATAAATCTTTACAGAGAGGAGCCCTGGTGGGGCAGTGGTTAAAGTGGCTAAACCCCATAGGGTTTCCAAGGAGCAGCTGGTGGATTTGAGCTGCCAGCCTTTAGTTTAGCAACCAAGCTCTTAACCACTGCACCACCAGGCCTCCACTATGCAGATAGTGATGATTAATTATGACCTTAAATATAAGGATTTATTTGTGGACTCTTAAGTCTGTTTTATTGATCTTTATGTCTATCATTATTCCAGGACTATCCTATCCTATAGTATAGATTATAGTTAAATTTTTAGATTGGGAGAAGAAAGTCCTCCAACTCTGTGTTTCTTTTTCAAAATTGTTTTAAGGTCTTGAGTATTTCCATATAAATTTTAGGATCAACTTGTCAATTTATGAAAAAAAAAAAAAAGCTGCTGTAATTTTGATAAGGATTATTTTGAATCTGTAGGTCAATTTGTGTAAATTACCATCTTATCAATATTGAGTTCAAATCTCTAAAAACCAAATGTCACTCCATTATTTAGATCTTCTTTTATTTCCCTCACTAATGTTATATAATTTTTAGTGTACAAGTTTTGCAATTGTTTAGTAAAATTTATTCCTATTTTATTCTTTATGATGCTACTGTGAAAGGAATTGTATTAACTTCATTTTTGTGACACTCATTTTTCGTATGTAGAGAGACAATTGATTTTTTTATATTGATCTTGTAACCTGCAAATCATCTTATGCTTGTTTATTAGTTCTAATAATTTGTGAATTCCTTGGGGTTTTCTACATACAGGATCATATCTCTTAAATTTGGTTCTGTGATTATATACTCTGAGTTGAAGAGTTGTGTGCAGTAGTTTTATTGGCTAATACTCTTAGATGATAACTTGTAAAGAAATAAGGAAGGAAGGATTACTAGAGAGGGAACCAGATGTGCCATGCCTAATCTCTACACGCAAAGGAAATCAAGGATAAAAATTAGCAGGACAATCATCTCAACAAAGAGTCATGATCTCTGATTCAGTTTTTGGACTTGTACCTTCATTAAGTCCTAAGCACTCATCCTACAGCTACCGGTAGTAATAGATTGGAAGGATTACAACTTCATCTTTACTAGGAATTACTCCATCTGCAAAGAATTGACTCATTCAAATTCTTACATCCTCCCCAGGGATGGTTCAAGGATAATGATTGATGAAGGAATACAAAGGCATGTCCTCTATGTCTTAATTTGGGGAGTAAATCTACAGTATAGGACTGAATGAAGCCTCAGGTGCAAATACATTGCAGGTCTGTTTTTTCCACTGCCCAATCCTTCTTCCTCAGATTTTTTTACAGTTGCATATCCCAAGAGCACTCCACAGTAAATCTTCTAAATGCAATTCTCTATCTCAGAATCTATACCAAGGGAATCTGATCTAAAATAAATGGCATATCCAAGTAGAACTGCGGGGAGGAGGGTATGAATCATTCTAAACAATTTAAGGGAAAAAATAAAACAGCCAACTCACCTCTAGTTCTGGAAATTCTGTAGGATTGAATTTCTTTACTACACTGGATATCCTAACCCATCTCACTAAATTGGTTCCCATTCCTCTCTTACCCTCCTTTAACATTCTTCATTTACCTCTTGCTTCAGGGGTCATTCTGCATTTCCTTCTGTTGCCTTAACACTTTAAGGTCCCATTTTAAAATTAAGCTATAGCAAGAAAACCAAGTGCTGTTGTTGTTGTTCTTGGAGTTTTCAAGGCTGTGACTTTTCAAAAGCAGATGGCCAGGCCTGATTTCTGAGGCTCCTCTGGGTGAGTTTGAACTGCCAACCTTTCACTTTGTAGTCAAGCACTTAACCATTTGCACTACAGAGGGATTCCGTAAATCAAGGATAGGAACCTTCAATCTTCT
>NW_004444307.1:535776-538016 GCF_000243295.1 Trichechus manatus latirostris
GGTTTGACCACAGCTATCAAGGAGTGTGGTATAAGCGGGCCAGGGAAGGAGCAAAGAGAGGTCTTACAACCCTAACACACACGTCTTTAGTTTCATTTAACAATTATGAAATACTCACGAGATGCCGTGTGCAAATCAATTTCAATTAGATGGATAAAAACAAAACAACCTCAAAATTCCTAATCCATTAAGTCATTCTTTTCAAGTTTTGCAATAAATGTGCAAAATTTACTAGTCCACAGGTATGAATTTGTTCTTGGTGATGATGATGTTGTGTTTTGTTTTGTTTTTTTCACAAAGGGAAAACATCTCACAAGTTACCTCAAATAGTGAAACAAGTTAAATCAATATCATTTTGTACTTTCTTGGCAGAAATTCTCACTAACCTTAAGAAAGTTAACTATTTAGAAGGTTAATTTAAGGTCTTGGACTATTTTAGGAAGTCAACAAAGTAAAGTGGAGAAGGTTGATTGGGAATCAGGAGCCCTGCATTTTAGCTCCCAGTTTATCACTAACTAGCTGTTTGACCTTGGGTAAATCACTTAACCTCTAAGATCTCTGTTTTCTCATGTGTAAAGTGAGGAAGTTGAACCTACATGATCTCTAAGAGTGTTCAACTAAATCTGCAACTAAATTAAAACATAGAGAACTTGATTGAAATAACTCCTACAGAAACACAGTACAAAGAAACTAGTGTTGAAGAAAGAAAAAAAAGGAGTTAGAATGGATTTGTTATACTTATAGGCATCTTCTAACCCTAATGTTCACTGCAGGCTATTGCTAATAATTTGTCCACAGAGGAAGAGTCTGTAAAAATAAATAGAATAGTATTCCTTTTGTATAATGTTTTACAGTATACAAAATATTTCTTTTGTATTCTACAAATACTCTACAAATTTTTCTTTTACGTACAATACATATATCTAGCAAACTTAAAAGTGTGCTCTTCCCATGGTGGTCTTATGCTTTATTTATCTTTTTGATATCTTATTGATAAAGTGTGTTTTCTAGTAGGATAAAAAAACTAAGAACGCAAACAAGATGCTATCTGTATCTGGCAACAGGTAAGCAAACAGCCATGACTATCATTAATAGGGAGCCCTGGTGGCACAGTGGACAAGAGCTCGGCTGCTAACCAAAAAGGTTGGCAGTCTGAATCTGCCAGCCACTCCTTGGAAACCCTATAGGACAGTCCTACTCTGCCCTATAGGGTTGCTATGAATTGACTCAATAGCAACAGGTTTGTTTGTTGTTGTTGTTGTTGTTGTTGTTTTTTGGTCATTAATAGAACCAAGAGATGAAATTTCTGCATGTAATCCACTTCTGAGGCCACGTTTTGAAAACTCTCTTTACCCCAACTGCTGTTAATAAGCAGAGAAAATGGGAGACAGCAAATGGGTACAATCCAAGTTAGCTTTTCTTCTCAAAGGCCACTAAAAGTGGTCCCAAATGACCGATTAAAAATGCGATAGGATTCCCCCCGGGGTGCCAAAAGAGTGTCTCCTCTTATGATGATAAAGGAATATGACAAGAACATGCTGAGATTTCAGACCTATTTCATTTACAGCTTCACATAATAGATTAATTCAGACATGCAGATCCTCTGGGTTATAAAGTTGCTAGTCAAAAGTTTGCTTGTAGAATTTTTCCTCCAATTGAGTTACTTAATAGAGGCTCACAAGTTTCATCCTAATCCAGCACCATTACAATTTTCATTCTAACTATTTATTTTTGCTATCCCACTATATGAATAGTGTCTCATATATACATGAATGCTTCCTCCATCAGGACATTTAAGTTCTTAAAATATATCCTTTTACATTATAATGTAGAATGGATTTTCCTCAATTCTGTCAGGGTTGATTTTCTTTTCCCCAAAGCTTAACCTTACCAAGTAACTGGCAAAGCAATTCAATGACAAAATGCTACCCTTGAGCTAATCTGTCAACTCAGTTTTTAGAATAAAGACACAGATAAATGAAAAAGGAAAAATGACATACATTACAGAAGACTTTAGAATCTTGTAGAAGAACAGGAAAAAATAAAATAAAAATGTTCTTCTACAGCATATATTGTACCAATTTTTCCTTTGTGAAAAAAACCATAATATGCTAATTTTAAAGTAAACAAATATTAGTCAATAATTTTTTTTTAATTGTACTTCAGGTGAAGGCTTACATAACAAATAGCTTCTCATGAAACAGTAGTACACATATTGTTTTATGACATTGGTTAACAAC
>NW_004444307.1:544949-557903 GCF_000243295.1 Trichechus manatus latirostris
TGGCACACGGAGCCAGATATTTGGGCGAAAGGAGGGGGAGGTGGTGAGAGGTAAGGAAGAAATCGAAAGAAGCCGGAAAAGCAACACCAGCAGCCAACAAATGGCACTCAGTGAGCCAGTCCGTTTGGGTGTGTGGAATCCAAGCAGCCAGTGTTTCCCAGACAAGAGATTGTGGCCGTGGGAAGCAGAGGTGGCCGAGTGGGGGTGAAGAAAGGTGGGGGGTGGGAAAGTGTATATAGCAAATTTCTGTTTGTTTTGTCTCCGGCTGGAAGCTCCGTGAAGCTGCTTTCTCGTACCCCCTGTTTGCTGGTCTCCGATCAATCAGTAAAAATTTTTATAAGTTAAAAAAATAAATCAACTAAGTAAAACATTTTACAAAGGACATGCATGAACAATACATAAAAGAAGAAATTTAAAAGGCTAACCAATGTATGAAGACATTTTCAAGCTCACTAATAAACCAAGACATAAAAATATTAATGAGTCACTACTCTTTTATGATCAAATAATCAGGAATTTTATAAATGATAACTCAATGTTGGCAATAATAGAAGAAAACAGAAAGTCTTATACACTGCTGATTAGAGAATAAAGTGGTGTTATCTTTCTGTAATGCAATTTGGCAATAAACACCAAAAGCTTTAAAGTGATCCTATACATCTCTTCTCCTTATGGAAATTAACCTAAGGGATTAACTACAGAAGTGAGTAATGATTTAGTTACAAGGATATTTATTATAAACCTAAAGCAAAAAGTAGGAAACAAGCTTTATGTACCAAAATTACACTGATTACTTAAAAAATTATACACACACACACACGCTTACATATATAAATTCATATTGCATGAAACTTACAGCCATGGTGGTACATTTATAAACATGGGAAAATACGTACAATGCATTATTCAGTGGAAACAAAATTACAGAGTACTATTCATGTGTGATTCATTTTTGTATATTCCAGTATCTAGCCAAATGCTTTCCACAAAGTATACAATATATGTTTGTTGAATTAATGAGTGAATATACCTTTTAAATGGATTTTCATCTATTTGTGCAGCATGCTACCCATATAGCAGTAGACATCATGATATGTAAATTTCTTTTAGTAGTCATATTTTTGTTAACCTTTTTAGGATTATGTCTGGAATTTTCATTGTAGGGAGTAACTAAAACCTGTTTGAGATTCAACAAAATCTTTAGTGTGTGTCTCTTATCTGGTGTTCACTGATGTGGTTAAACAATCAATGTCATTTTCATTTTTGAGCTCTGAAAGATAGCAGTTGTGAGCTCCATCTCACCCAAATAACAAGAATTTAGTATTTTCTTGCCCTCCATCTCAAATATTAACCCTTCATATTTTCAAAGTACTCTGTGGATATCTAGAGTCAGTTCTGGTCTTTCATACCATGAGCTAATAGAGCAAATCTCATCTATGGCCACAGAAGGCAGAGAATCTGTGCCATGGATCCAACAACATTTGCTTCAGAGATAAGCTTCTTGCTAATATTATTGTTCCTGTTTCTGATAACCTAACCCATTGCGGTGGAGTGCATTCCGACTCATAGCAACCATGTAGGACAGAGTAGAACAGCCCCTCTAGGGTTTTCAAGGCTTTAATCTTTATGGAGAGGAACCCTGGTGGCCCAGTGGTTTAAGTGCTGGGCTGCTAACTAATAAATGTTGGAGGTTCCAGCCCACTGCAGGAGAAAGATGTGGCAGTCTACTTCCCTAAAGATTTACAGCCTTGGATGAGGCAGTTTTACTCTGTCCTATAAGGTCGCCATGAGTCGGATTCCACTTGATGACAGTTGGTTTGGTTGGTTTTGGAATCTTTACGGAGGCAGATTGCTACATCTTTCTCCCACTGAGCTGTTGGTGGGTACCAATCGCGGACCTTTTGGTTAGCAGCCAAGGACTTAACTATTGCACAACCTGGGCTCCTTTCTCATAATCTACGAGGCTGGAATTTTGCACATGGCAGTTAGAACCTGAAGGTCCTTACTGTGAACCAGCAAACAAATAGGTAGATCACAACTCCTTCTTTGTCATATTTCCTGGAAGGGAGGTAGGGAGTTTCCAGGGGTGGAGTTAGGGGATCAAGGTGGTATTAAATTAAATCTCCAAAGTAAATTTTCCTAGAGTGAGACTCTGAAGTATGTTAGCCCTGCAGTGAAATTGGTCTTGCTCTAAACACTATATCTAGCCAGGCCCAATCCCTGATACATAATGGAGATAGTGTTTTGTTAGGCTTACTTATCCTGGCAGTGTTATTGCTTCACATGTTGAAGCCAGAACTTCAGTCCTAGAAGACACCCCAACAGTCCATATGGGTATGATAACAAGTCTTGTTAATGCGTTCTGATAACTATTGTCAGAAAGTACTTCTCTGAGGTGTGAGGGAGGATGTGCCTTCTTTCTTGATTTCATTTACTTGAGATACTTTCATCCAGTAATGGCTTGCAAAGTAGGGCTATGAGTTTTGGATTTTATCACAGAGCCATCTTCCTTGGGCCTTGGTCCATATGCAGAATGGCTGAGGGCAGGCAGGTGCAGGCGTCAATGCTCTCCTGAGACCCTATTTCAGACTCCAGCCCTGGTCCCATTACCTTCATGGTAAATTATTTCTCAGGGACTCAATTGCCCTTTCAGTAATCTGCTCTTGGCCATCTTCCCTGAGTCTTCTTGTGTGATTATGATCATTTCCCAAATCTGTCCTTGCTCCTGGCTTTGCTGTGGAACCGCAGAGCTGACATTAGAATCTGCAACGGTGAAAGTCACTGTCTTCATTTTAAGCAAGTATGTGTTTAAATATCCTTAAATATCTCTGTTTCTTCTGAACCAAAATCCAACTTAGAAAATAAAAGAAAAAATAAAGTGAGTTTCCCCACCTTTTTCTTGTAACTTCTTTTCTATTAAAGGCAATAGGGCAGAAACTGGAAATAGGGAACTTTCTTTGTATTTAACTTCATTTACAGTCTTTTATCATTGATCCATGCCAACTTTTTAATTCTAATCAAATGGTGGAAGGTAATAACTGACTGCTTTGCCTTCCAGAGCTGTCCATCTAGTTTTCTGCTTCTTTCCAAATTCACATAAAAAATATGGAATTTTCATTATGAAAGGAATCTTAGAGACCAGTTGATAGAGCCAACTTAGTTTGAAAAATGAGCAGACGAGCAGCATGTAATGGATTACCCAAGATCATATAGCTATTAACTAATGAGTTTGGGACTAGAATATAGATATCTATATTCTATGGCAAAATATTTCTTCCTTTTTTATAACTTGAAAATAATTATACTTAATATTTGTCATATTTTTATGTAAACTATTTTAGTTGTGGCCAAGAATTATGTTGATTTTTAGGTAATGCTATTAGCTCATTTCAGGTGATTCATATAAATCTTTTTTGCTATAATACTTAACATGCAACTTTTATTTTTAAAAGCAAAAGTGTTTTCTTTTCATATCCTAATGCAATCGGTGGAGTCCCTGGGTGGCACAAATTGTTAAGCCTCGCTTACTAGCCAAACAACTGGCAGTTAGAACCCACTTAGAGGAGCTGTTTATCTACTTGTGAAAGGTCACAACCTTGGAAACTCTATGGAGCAGTCCTACTCTGCACCGTTGGGGTCTCCATGAGTGGGAATCAACTGGACAGCAAGTAACAATGACAACAATAGAATCTTGAAGAATTTTTTTTTTCTAATTTCCAAAATTAGAGAAGCGTCTATTAAATGCTTTTAATTTTCAGCAAAATACAACAGATATTGGAATGCATAGAATAAGAGCTTACCTACATATTATGATTTAAACAGAACACAAAGGTCTCTTGCCTGAGCACAGATATCTCCTCCACCCACCAGCTATATGTTATTAGTCATACCTTAGTATTCTGCCTTCTGAAAGTCTTTTTGACTGCAATTTTATTACCCAGGCAGCAGGCAATACGTTCCGTTATCCAACTCTTATTATTATTCATCATCACATTAGCAGACAACAAGTCACTAAGAAAAGTAGACTCAAAAGGTCTATTTTATTGGAAGAAAATAAAAGTTGTGAAACATCCTCAATGCAGTATAGCTGTGAGTGATGGAGACCAATTAGAATGATGCCTTGAGATATCTAAAAACAGAAAGAGAAGCTGAAGCTGACAGAAGGAGACATACTGAAAGGGACACTAAAATCAAATTACTACACAGACTTGCCAGCGGCAAACCCATTGAAAATAACAGCACAATAAGTTTAAAATAGTCAGTGGAAAAGCATCAGTTTAACAATAACAAAATTATGTAAAGCATTCTTAAAGGAAATGTCAGTAACAACAGTCATTAAAAACTCATGCTTAATTTCAGAGTGAAGCTTTCCCTATCAGAATCCCAGGTTCCACGATTAGTAACCAAACATACAGGAAGATGTCTTAAAAATCCACCCTTATTCTTAAGTAGTGATGATTACATTGTAGTCAGACTTGGTAAAATGATAAATTGCAGTCAAATCAGAGCCAAGTGAGAAAGAGATAACCGTACAATTGGGCTGTGGGCCATACTTACATTGAGCAACACCATTTCTGAATATTTGTACTACTAAAACCTTAGTAATATCACCCCAACATTTGTCATAAAAATGATTAAAAAATAGAAATAGCATGATTATCCAAGGAGTTTGGTAAAAAGTAGCTATCAATATAAATACCTTTCAAAATCAGACTTCCCTGCTGATCAGAGAGAAGTATGGTGTATAATTAACATTGAGATAAAAAGTATTTATGTAATTCCAAAAATTCTATAATAAAAACTGTGGTTAGTTATTGTTAAACAGTAGTAGTAACCTTCACATTTCTCTAACATGCACATGTATTCTTTACAGCCCCAGTTGTCATCAAGTCGACTCCAACTCACAGCAACTTCATGTACATCAGAATAGAGCTGTGCTCCATAGGCTTTTCAGTAGCTGATTTTTTAGAAGTAGATCACCAGGCCTTTCATCCCAGGCACCTCTGGGTGAACTCAAACCACCAACTTGTCTGTTAACTGTTTGCAACACCCAGGGATTCCACATATATTCTGTAACCTGTTGCCTTCGAGTTGATTCCAACTCATAGCTACCCTATAGAACAGAGTAAAACTGATCCATTGAGTTTCCAAGGAGTGGTTGATGGATTCAAACAGCTGACCTTTTGGTTAGCAACCTGAGCTCTTAACCACTGTGCCACATGGGACTTTATTCCTTGAATATTGTGAAATGGAAATTATATTTTTGTTCTTATTGGTAAGGAAAATATCTGGTGCTCTGTATTGGAGTGCTACTTTATATCTAAGACAACAATAAATATATCTGAAGTTATAAAAGTAAGAATAGAAGCATGAGGGATGGGAAAGAAAGCATATCAATTCTCCTGAGATAAATATAACCATTTTCTTATGTTTAGCAAAATGACAACTTTGTGGTTTCTTTTCCTTTCTCTCCCACTTTCCAAAGGAAAAGTTTATAAAACACAGATGACCTCAATTGATTCATTCTGGATTTCCCCTTGGAATGATATTTCCTCATTACTCAGCACCCTCTAAGGAAAGTATACCAAAATATATTTGCTATTCTCCAAAGTAATTTATTTTCACATCCTATACATTATTAAATTATTCTAATATAGATTTATTTTTCTAAAATTTAAGACCTGTGAAACTGCAAGTATTCATTTTTTTTTTCACTGGAAAGTTCAGTTATTTATTGAGATATTCCAATCTTCCATGCCTTCTGCAGAGGATTAGCAGAATTGTTCAGACTGATGCCACGTGATATTATCAGATCAAACTGATCTGAACCCAAGAAAGGAGAAAGAATTTTATGTAGGGTGCAATTTGCAATTTGGAACATACAGTCAAATAGCAGTCTCATCAGGATGGTCCTCCTGGAACTATTGTGATGATCAGGCACAATGAAAAATCCTATCCAAGCAATATTCAAAGGATTAGCATATTCCAACATTAGCACACTCTGACACTGTCTCAGTTCACCAACACAGTTGAAGGGCATGAGCACGTATTCTAATTTTGTATATTTTTTTTTCCTAAACTCTCTGCAATCAGTTTAATACTGAAGCTTCAAGTTTTGACTGATAACTATAGTCAGAAATATGGCCATGCAAATTTTCTAAGAAAATGCCAGGTATACTAAGCTACCAGAGAGGATTGTTTGCATCCATCAGTTACCTGGCTATACACAAGATTCATTGCTTTCTTTCCACCCTTAGGTCTTCGTATACTTGTGTTTTCCTGCCTATCATAAGTAATAAGCTGAAAGTGGAGCTCAAATTACAAAGTTATTATAATCATCAGATTTAGATTATTTATTTCTTATGTATTATCATAAATGTGGGGAGCCCTGGTGTCACAGTGATTAAGAGCTATAGCTGCTAGCTAAAAGGTTGGCAGTTCGAATCCACCAACAGCTCCTTGGAAACCCTACGGGGAAGTTCTACTCTATCCTATAGGGTTGCTGTGAGTCAAAATCGACTTGACAGCAAAGGGTTTTGGTTTAGTATCATAAATGTGAGGAATAAAGTTTAATTCCTTTCAGTTCCTTACTTGAGGAATATAAATGCAATTGTACTAATACAAATTAGAGTATATTATCTTATGATGAGAGGTCCCTGGATGGTGCAAATGATTTGCCTTCAGCTGGTAACCTAAAGGTTGGTGGTTCAAACCCATCTAGCAGCATTTCAGGCCCTGTCAATCTACTTCCATAAAGATTGCAGCCAAGAAAACCCTATGGAGCAATTCAACTCTGTAACACATGGAGTTGTCAGAAGTCAGAATCAACATGAATGCAAGAGATTTGATTTTTGGTTTATTTTATGATAATGTATTTTTCCAATCTTTTTTTTTTTCTTTTATACAATATATTTTTAATTGGGAAAACTCAAGAAATTTTTTAAAAATAAGAAAACTACCATATCTTGACTGAAAATAATGGTAAAATCAGTATCATTGCACAAGCTATGAAGAAAATGAAGTGGCAAATAAATTAATTCATCCATATGCACAGCAGTCACTGGGCAGAGGGAAGAAGAAAGGAAGGGAGGAAGGACAGAAGAAAAAAGAGAGGTGGGGAAAAAAAAAACAAGTAAAGAAAAAGGGAATGAAAGAAGGAAGGGAAAAGCTAATGAGGCACTAGTATGCTAATCAAGGGAAGGAATGCCTAGAACTCAAAAAGAGTTGGCTGAATGATTCTTAATTGAACAAGAAACTAAGAAGAGAAATATGCAGGGACAGAGGGTGGTGAATTATTGACTATAATGATTTTAAACTTCTAAAGACCAAGTACTGTGTCCACTTACTCTTCAAGTCCTTAGGGTCTGGCTCAGAGTAGATGTTAAAATAAATCTGTATTAAAATGAGAAAAGATGAAAAAGTATTATGAAATCCACTTTAGGAGGCTTTTAATGCATAATATTTGCCATTTTCTATGTGTTTATACGGGATATCCTAAAACAAGTAACCCTGAATTTAGATGAACAGATTTTGAGTCAATTTAAAGAACTTTCATCCTTATGAAGAAGTAAAAGAATCTGCCTAAGGGACAGTAAATTTCTTATCTTGAGTTGAACAGTAGGTATGAACAATACAGGGAGATAGATAATGATCCTCAAGATTTACTCAAAGTTTGAGATTACAATTCTGTGAATAAAAGTTACATTAAAATATCATAATAAAAGAAACTTTAGAAATAATATAGCAATAAAATTATATAGGGTATATTAACATACACTATTTAAAAATCTGGATTTAAAGAAATATTTCTCTAGAATCAGTTATCCCACTTTGAGTTTAAAAAATCCAAGTAATGACTTTAGCATAATGAATGTATTTTCTAGTGGTTCCCACCCATTTAATACATTTCATCTTTACTAAATAAAACATAGAGATACATTTTAAGGAGAAATGATAATATGTATTAATGAACAAGTTATAAAAATAGCAGTCATATGATTTAAACACACTTAGAAGGGCAATATGGCGCTATAGACAGAAGAACCATGCCGTTCCTCCACAGCAAAGATCTGAAAAACTAAGTCAAATGGAGACACATATCAATCCTGAAACCCTAAGCATCCAATGAAGAGATAAAGAACTCAGCCAAGTGCCAAATGGAATAAGAAACTGGCAGAGAACAGACAGTAAGGAGAGATACAGGCAGAGGTCCCCTATCAGCTAATGCAGAATGGATCTGCCATCTTGGTCTCCTGTCAGAGATCAGAAAACAGCGAATATGGGAAAGCAGCTTCATGGAGCTCCCAGCAGGAGACAGAACAACTGGTAACCAGTAATATACGCTTTCCCACCCCCCTCCCCCCCACCACTTATTATCGCCCTCTCGGCCTCCTCTGCTTCTTGCGACCACAGTCTTTTGGGCGGGAGGCACTAGCTTCACACCTGTGCCACTTGGATTCCACGTGCCCACACTGGTCAGCTCCCTGAGTGCCATTTGTTGGTTGTTGGTGCCACTTTTTTCCACTTCTTTTGATTTCTCCCATACCTCTCACAACCTCCCCTTGCTTTCTCTCAAATGCCTGGCTCTGTGTGCCATCTTTGCTTCTTCCTGAAAGGCTGTGAAATGCCACTTGACTGTGGAACTTCTTCACTGCCCATGCCGCCACACTGGTGGGGTCCCTGCGGCTTTTTGTTTGTTTTGATTTGTTCTGTTTTGATTTATTTTCTTTTTCTTTTCTTGGCTTGGGAGCCCCTTCTAGCCAGGCAGTACGGCTTAAGAGCTACTCCCTCAGTCTGCCCAGCCATAGAGTGGGATCCCTGTGGGCATTTCTTTTTTCTAGATTTTTTTATTTGTTTGTTTAGTTTAGTTTTCTCTTTTTGTCTTTCTTCATTTCTCAGTTTCTTGTCTCTCTATACTTATCTTCTCTTCCTGTCTCCTGAATACTTGCTTTTGTGTGACACATCTACCCCTTCGAGGCAGGCTGTATTTTGTGGCCTGGTAGCCAATTCCCCACTCCTTGCAGCTGTACCAGTGGAATCTCTGGGGGCTTTTCTTTTTTTTTTTTCTAATTCTTATTTATTATTTTTTTTCTTTACTTTTTTCGTTTTGTTTTTCTCCAATTCTCAGTCTCTCATCTCCCAACTAAAATGAAAGCTCCCTTAGCATTCTTTTTTGTTTGTTTGTATGTTTTTGGCTCCAGTTCACCTCTCCTCTCTCGCCTCTTTTCCATACCCATCTTAGCTTCACACATCACAATCTCCCCTCTCCTTCTTGTCTACCTGCACTGTGCAGTGAACATCACACCCCCAAACAGCACAAGCACAGCCTACCAAAACCTGCCCTGCACTGATTCCTGGCCCTCCCTGTCGTCCCTAGTATGTGCCACAAAAAAACCATCCCAGCAAATCTCCTTCAGCTGGACCTGCCCTGCTGTATCATACCTGAGCAAATGACCCTGCTCATTGGAGAAGGGGGTGAAAAGTATTGTGCCCACAGATAAGCAAACAATAAAGAACCCACAACCCACCAGCTCAGACATAACCAAATAAAACAAAAAGGCAGAACAAAACAAATGCTGAGGAGCAGGTTTGAAACAATGGAAGACAGGATCAGTGAAATTGAAAACAAACACTTGGATATAACTCTGAGGAAAAATCAGAAAAAAGAATGAAGAAGAATGAAAAAACAATGAGAATTACGTAGGATAAAATCAAATGCAAAAATTTTTGAGTGATCGGAGTTCCAAAACAGGGGGAGAGAACAGAAAACATAGAGAGGATCATTGAAGAACTGCTGACAGAAAACTTCCCCAATATCATAAAAGATGAAAAGCTGGCCATCCAAGCAGCTCAACGAGCCCCATATAGGATTGACTGCAAAAGAAAATCACCAAGGCATATCATAATCACACTCGCTAAAACCAAAGACAAACAAAGAATCTTGATAGTATCTTGAGAAAAACAAAAAGTCACATACAGAGGAGAAACAATAAGACTAAGCTCGGATTATTCAGCAGAAACCATGCAGGCAAGAAGGCAATGGGATGACATATATAAAATCTTGAAAGAAAAAAAATTGCCAGCCAAGAATAATATATACTAAAAAACTCTCATTCAAATATAATGGTGAAATTAGGACATTTCCAAGATAAACAGAAATTAAGGGACTATGTAAAAACCAAACCAAACTTACAAGAATTATTAAAGGGGGTCTTTCGATCTGAGAACAAACAACATCAAACCACAGGCTGAATCTAGGACACAGGATGGTACCAGCCAGATACCAATCTAGGAAATGAACTCTCATGGACTATCCAAAACGAAATGAATTACAACAGGGAATCAGAGAGGTTAATCTGTAAATGACAACAGCATCAGAACAAAGAAAGAGAGAATAAATGGTGTCGGTATAGAGCCTTCTAATGGAGAGGAAGGCAAGATGATACCAAGTAATAATAGACTGGTTCAAACCTAGGAAGATAAGGGTAAATTTCAAGGTAAACACAAAGAAAGTTAACAAACATAATCATCAAAGAAGAAAAACATTAAAGTCTCAGTAAAAACAAAACCTACAAAAACAAAAGAAGTGAGAAAAAAAATCCACAGACAAAAGGAATTCAGCACAGGAGAGAAAGAGGAACAAAGAAAACGTCTGCACCACAAAAAAAAAGCACTATAAAATGACAGCAATAAACTCACAACTATCAATAATTACACTGAATGCAAATGGCCAAATGCACCCATAAAGTGACTGAGAGTGACAGAATGGATAAAAAAACAGGATCCATTGATATACTGTCTACAAGAAACATACCTTACAAACAAAGATGTAAATTTATTAAAAATCAAAGGATGGAAAAAAATATATCAAGCAAACAGCTACCAAAAAAGAGCAGAAGTGGCAATACTAATCTCAGATAAAATAGACTTTAAAACAAAATCCACCATAAAAGACAAAGAAGGACACTATACAATGATTAAGGGGACGATCCATCATGAAGACATAACCTTAATAAACACCTATATACCCAGTGATAGGACTCCAAAATACATAAAACAAACTCTAACAGCACTGAAAAGAGAAATAGACAGCTCCACAATAATAGTAGGAGACTTCAACACACCACTTTCAGTAAAGGACGGAACATCTAGAAAGAAACTCAACAAAGATACAGGAGACCTAAAGGGCACAGTCAGCCAACTTGACCTCATAGACATATGTAGAACACTCCACCCAACAGCTGCAAAGTACACATTCTTTTCCAATGCACATGGAACATTCTGCAAAATAGACCACATCTTGGGCCTCAGAGCAACCTTCAACCAAATCCAAAATGCTGAGATAATACGAAGTATCTTCTCTGACCACAAATGACATCAAGGTAGAAACTAACAACAGGAAGATCAAGGAAAAAAAATCAATTACATGGAAACTGAATAACACCCCGCTTACAAATCACTTGGTAATAGAAGAAATCAGAGATGGGGTAAAAATTCCTAGAATCAAATGAGAATGAAAACACATCATACCAAAACATTTGGGACACAGCAAAGGCAGTCCTCAGAGGACAATTTATAGTAACAGATGCACACATCAAAAAAGAAGAAAGGGACAAAATTAAAACATTAACTACACAACTCCAGAGGCAGGGCCAAGATGGTGTAGTAGTCAGATGGCTTCCTATAACCCTCTTACAACAAAGACCTGGAAAAACAAGTGATTTGATGGTATATGAATATTGAGGGGCATGAACAAGGCAAAGTTGAGGAATAGGACTGAGAAGTGGGGGGAGAGGGAGACGGTTTGGAAGAAGGTAGGACTGCCAGACCAGACTTGGTGGGAGCTGAAGCTCTTCAGCCCATACTGGCTCGGGGTGCACAGTGAAGCGGGAATACAGCTCCACATGTGTGCTCGGGAGGCAGTTTCCACATCAAGAGAGATCCAGCAGCAGAGATTCTGCTTGGACTCTTCGAGCCAGTGAAAAGTAGCTCCGAAGTGGCTGAAGATAAATACATGTGTGTGGCCTTTTGCAGGGATTAAAACAACAACAAAAATAAAAAAATAAAAATAAAAATAAAAAAAACCCATTTGGGAAAAATCTCTCTCCCTTTTACCTCCTCCCTCCCCGCTCTGCACCAGTCTGGCTGGCTTCTGAAATCTCTGAGTCCCCTGGGCAGGAAGTAGATCCCATAAGGCGTCCTGACCCATTCTCCTGGCCTTGGAGATGGAACAAATTAACAAACGGGAAAAAATAAGCTACTAGCTCCCCTAAGCCAGGAACTCAGGGTTTGAACAGCTCCTTTACTTAAGCACAGGCATAAGGGACCCACAGACTTTGAGTGCCTTCCACCCCAGTATAGACTTGTGTGGACCCATCTCAACAACCTAAGCCCTCACTACCACAGTAAAATAGGGTAAACACCTGAAGTCTAACTTCAACTGTTTCAGCTGTGAAGTGGCAGATTTGTGATACTTGACACAGCTCTACCGTTTAAGCAGGCAACTTACCAGTCCACATTAGGGGCTTGAGGAGTGGTGGCTCCACCCATGCCACCTAGCCACCTGCTACAGGGGTCCAAGAATAAGTGGAGCCCGCGAGTCTTTACAGCCGACAGAGTAGAGTATTCATAGCCCGGCTGCAAAACTCACCTACCTACTCGCTCTAAGGAACAGGGACACTCTTTCTTTAAGACACTCAGGGACAGCCATCAGCAACCTGCCTTGCTCACATGTGACCCTCTACTGCAGCAAGACACCTGTGCCTATATCAATCACCCATGTCTCTTTAAGACTGTACGTGAGAGCCTGCACCACACACTTGGTGACCGACTGCCTGGACACCTGAGCTGAATCCATACAGGAAAATTTAACAGACTCCTGTGGGCACATACTTAGTTACAGAAATAACTACCTGGTGACAGGACGTTAGCGCTTCAAAGGCACCAATAATCAAA
>NW_004444307.1:571059-576223 GCF_000243295.1 Trichechus manatus latirostris
GGGCCACACCCAGGAGACTCCCTTTCATCTGATTGGCTACTCACAGTATAGTCAATCATGAGAGTGATTACATTAAAACACTGAGAATCATGGCCCAGCCAAGATGACATACAATCTTAACCATCACACCAAGGACAACTCTTACAGACAGGAACTAGACTGGACTGTGGGACATAAAATGATACTTGTGAGCAGTGTGCCTCTTAGCCCAAGTAGATACAAGAGACCAAAGAGGCGACTTGTGTCTGGAGATGAGATGGGAAGGCAGAGAGGTTTAGGAACTGGTTGAATGGACATGGGGAATCAGGGGTGGAAAGGAGGAGTGTGCTGTCATAGTATGGGATAATTAGGATCACATAACAATGTATGTATAAATTTTTGTATGGGAGACTAATTTGAAATGTAAACTTCATTTAAAGTACAACAATAAAAAAAAGAAAAGAAAATTAACTACACAACTCGAACAAATAAACAGAACAACTAAAACAGCCCGGAGCCACCAGAAAGTAGGAAATAATAAAGATCAGAGCAGAAATAAATGAAATAGAAAAACAAAAGAAAGAATCGACAAAACCCAAAGTTGGTTGTTTGAAGGGATCAATAAAATCGACAAACCACTTGCCAGACTGACAAAAGAAAACAGGGGAGGACAAAAATTACCCAAATAAGTAATGAAATGGGGGACATTACAAGAGACCCAACTAAAATAAAAGGGATCATAAGAGAGTATTATGAAATACTGTATTCCAACAGATTTGAAAACCTAGAGGAAGTGCATAAATTTCTAGAAACACACTACCTACCCAAACTAACACAAAGTGATGTTGAAAATCTGAACAAACCCATAACAAGAGTAGAGATTGAAAAGGTCATAAAAAAAACTCCCATCAAAAAATAAAGCACTGGCCCAGACGACTTCACTGGAGAATTCTACCAAACATTCAGAGATGAGCTTATACCTGTACTCCTCAAATTATTTCAGAACATCGAAAAGGAAGGGGTACTTCTGAATTCATTTTATGAAGCCAGCATAACCCTGACACCAAAACCAGGCAAAGATGCCACAAGAAAAAAGAAAATTACAGACCAATATCTCTCATGAATATAGCTGCAAAAAATCTCAACAAAATTCTGGCCAATAGAATTCAGCATCGTATCAAAAAAATAATACTCCATGACCAAGTAGGATTCACACCAGATATGCAAGGATGGTTCAACATTAGAAAATAAATCAACGTAATCCACCACATAAATAAAAGGAAAGAAAAGAATCACATGATCATCTCAACTAATGCAGAAAAGGCATTTGACAAAGTCCAACACCCATTCCTGATAAAAACTCTCAATCAAATAGGTATAGAAGGGAAATTTCTCAACATAATAAAGGGCGTCTATGCAAAACTAAGTGCCAACATCATTCTTAATGGAGAAAGGCTGAAAATATTCCCATTGAGAACAGGAACAAGACAAGGATGTCCCTTATCACTGCTCCTATTTAAAATTGTGCTGGAAGTCCTAGCTAAAGCAATACGGCAAGAAAAAGAAATAAAGGGCATCCAACTTGGTAAGGAAGAAGTTAAACTGTCCCTGTTTGCAGATGATATGATACTATACATAGAAAACCCTAAAGACTCCAGGAGAAAACTACTGGAACTAATAGAAAGATTCAGCAGAGTAGCAGGATACAAGATAATCATATAAAAATTGGTTGTATTCCTATACACCAGTAAAGAGAAGGATGAAAAGAAAATTAGGAAAGCAATACCATTTCTAATAGCCCCTAAAAAAACAAGATACTTAGGAATAAATCTAACCAGGGATATAAAAGACCTATACAAAGAAAACTACAAAACGCTACTGCAAGAAACCAAACTACATAAATGGAAAAACATACCATGCTCATGGATAGGCAGACTCAACTTTGTGAAAATGACAATTCTACCCAAAGCAATTTACAAATACAATGCAATCCTGATCCAAATACCAACAGCATTCTTTAAAGAGATGGAAAAACTAATCATTAACTTTATATGGAAAGGGAAGAAGCCCCCGATAAGTAAAGCACTATTGAAGAAGAATAAAGTAGGAGGACTCGCACTACCTAACCTCAGAGCCTACTTTTCAGCTATGGTAGTCAGAACAGCCTGGTACTGGTACAATGACAGATACATTGACCAATGAAACAGAATTGATATCCCAGATATAAATCCATTCACCTACGGTCACCTGATCTTCGACAAGGGCCCAAAGTCCATTAAATGTGGAACAGAGAGTCTTTTTAACAAATGGTGCTGGCAGAACTGGATGTCTATCTGCAAAAAAAATGAAACAGGACCCATACCTCCCACCGTATACAAAAACTAATTCAAAATTGATCAAAGACCTAAACATAAAGCTAAAAACTATAAAGTTCATAGAAGAAAAAATAAGATCAACACTAGAGACCCTAATACACGGCCTTAATAGGACAGAAACCATAACCAACAACACACAAACTCCAGAAGATAAACCAGATAACTGGGATCTTCTAAAAATGAGGCACTTATGCTCTTCAAAAGACTTCACTGAAAGAGTAAAAAGAGAACCTACAGACTGGGAAAAATTTTTGGACATTACCAGTCAGACAAAGATCTAATCTCTAAAATCTAGAAGAAAATCCAACACCTCTACAACAAAAAGAAATAATCTAGTTAAGAAATGGGCAAAGGAAATGGACACTTCACCAAAGAAGACATTTAAGTGACCAAAAGACACATGAGGAAACGCTCTCAATCACTAGCCATTAGAGAAATGCAAATCAAACCACAGTGAGATATCATCTCACTCTGGCATTATTGGCACGAATCAAAAAAACTGGAAATAACAAATGTTGGAGAGGCCACGGGGAGATCAGAACTATTATGCAAAGCTGGTGGGAATGATACAACCATATTTGAAAATGATATGGCGCTTCCTTAGAAAGGTAGAAATAGAAATAGCATATGATCCAGCAATCCCACTCCTAAGAATATATCCTAGATAAATAAGAGCTGTCACACAAACAGACATGTGCACACCCAAGTTCATGGCAGCGTTGTTCACAATAGCAAAAAGATGGAAACAACCTAGATGCCCATCAACAGATGAATGGATAAACAATCTATGGTACATATACACAATGGAGTATTATACGATAATAAAGAACAATGATAAATCTGTGAAGTATCTCATAACATGGGTTAAACTTGAGGACATAATGCTGAGTGAAATAAGTCAATCACAAAAGGACAAATATTGTATGAGACCACTATTGTAAAAACCCATGAAAAGGTATGTACACAAAAAGGAACAATCTTTATTGCTTATGAGGGATGGCAGGGGTAGCAGAGAATACTAAATAGACAATGGATTAAGTGGTAACTTTGGTGAAGGTAAGACAGTACACAATACTGGGGAAGCCAGCACAACTTGTACAAGGAAAGGTCATGGAAGCTCCATAGACACATCTAAACTCCCTGAGGAACTGAATTGCTGGGCGGAGGGCTGTGGGGACCATGGTCTTGGGGAACACTAGCTCAGTTGGCATAACATAGTTTACAAAGAGAATGTTCTACATTCTATGTTGGTGAGTAGTGTCTGAGGTCTTAAACACCTGTGAGCAGTCATCTAAGATACTCCACTGATCTCACTCCTTTGGGAGCAAGGGAGAATGAAGAAAACAAGATGCAAAGGAAATATTAGTCCAAAGGACTTAAAGGACCACTGCTACGACGGCCTCCACCAGACTGAGTCCAGTACAACTAGATGGTGGCCAGCTAAAACCCCTGACTTCTCTGACAGGGATAACAACAGAGGGTCCCCGAAAGAGCTGGAGAAAAATGTAGAACAAAATTCTAACTCACAAAAAAAAGACCACAGTTACTGGCCTGACAGAGACTGGAGAAACCCCGAGATTATGACCCTTTCAGTTCAGTAATGAAGTTACTCCTGAGGTTCACCCTTCAACCAAAGATTAGATAGTCCCATAAAATAAAACTAGGCTAATGGAACACAACAGTTCAGGGACAAGACTAGAAGGTAGGAAGGGACAGGAAACTGGTAATAGGGAACCCAAGGTTGTGAAGGGCCAGTGTTGACATGTCGTGGGGTTGTTAACCAGTGTCATAAAACAATATGGGTATTAACTGTTTAATGGGAAAGTATTTGTTCTGTAAACCTTCATCTAAAGTACAGTAAAAATAAAAAAAATTAAAAACAAAATACCACACTTAGAAATTAATTAGCTTCTGTCTTGTTAGTTTTTGTATGCTGGGTAATACAAAGTTTCTCAAAATAGAAATTTCTTTCTTCACAATATTATAGTGTTCTCCACATACTGACTTCTTATATCATAAACAGTGAGAGTAAGTTTTCTTGTTGTATCTAATAGATTAAAAGTTCCATTTATCACCTGAGGCACCTCATTTTCAGAAACATAGTTTTACATTAAGAGACTTCCTAAATGCCATCTTCAGGTTAAACTGCAATTTTGGGACTTAATGTTCTCTACTGTACAGGTTTTGTAAAATTTTTATAATCTGAATTCTCAGAAAATCTCGAACACTCTTTGGATCGTATCTCTAACTAGAATTTGAAGTATGGTAAATAATTTGTTCATTTCTAGCTAATTAATTTTATAACTGCTGAAATATGTGAGGTGTAAGGAGAGGTATAGGCGATAATTGATTTTCATTCTTGAGAGCAGAAGGTCAGGTCATCGACTCACTTAAAACCACTGCAGAAAACAAATAGGAAAAGAATACAAATATCAAGTGGACCCTCCACCTAAGAATGTTAGAGAAGCACAAGCCAGATATTTTGCAAAATTAAAGACACAAACTTACATAAGTGACAAGAATGTTAAGGCAGCTTTTTACCTCTAACAATCAGTAATCTGACAATGTGTATTTCATTCACAGTTCCTTGAGTATTCCAATTTTATGTTCAAAAGTACTTTGCGAGTTCCGGCAAGATGACGCTCTAGGCAGAAGCACCACGCCGTCCCTCCACAGCAAAGATCCGAAAAACTAAGCCAAACAGAGAATGCAACAATCCTGAAACCCTAGAACATCAAATGAAGAGATAAAGAACTCAGCCGAGCACCAAATGGAGTGAGAATACTGACATAGAACAGAGAGCAAGGAGA
>NW_004444307.1:576736-578192 GCF_000243295.1 Trichechus manatus latirostris
GAATTTAGAGGGTTAATACGTTGTGGGGTTGTTAACCAATGTCATAAAACAACATGTGTACTACTGTTTCATGAGAAACTATTCTGTAAGCCTTCACCTGAAGTACAATAAAATATATAAAAAAAAAAAAGTACTTTGCACCAGTGCTGTTTGTTCAGGTTTTAATGTTCAGTGTTTCATCAAAGTTCAAAATGTTAAAAAATAAAACAAACAACAGCAGAACGTTGGAAGCAAAACAATCGCAGCATGGAGAGGCAGGACACCAAAGACTTTTCTGTTCATGATTACATCAAATAATTGGCCCAATATTGCCAGAAAATCACTTAAATTTTATAAAAAAAGTTTCATTGTTTCATCTAAAAATTCTCTGTACATTGTGACTGCTTTCACTCCACACTGCTGTTATGGAAGCCTTTGTTCTTCAAATCTATCTGTGCAGGGTTGTGCCCCAAAGGCAAGTTAGGAATCTACCCAATATATTGGAAAAAGAAAGAAAGAAAAGGATATAAAAATACTTAGATTTTTACCTCCTGAAGAAATTGTAAAACCAGCCTAATTGTCCCTGACTAGAATAAGATCATACCATGGTTACTGTCTAAATCAAATCTTTTTTAGTAGGTATTTATGACAAAAACTTTTCATCACTTTCAGACAGGCTGCATATATTTTACTGTTCTGGATAATACATTTAGTCTGTGGCCTTCAGTAGACTGGTAGCAGTAAATGGGTGTTTTAAACCCTGAAGGATGACTATTTTTACATCTGAAGTTGTGCCTATATAATCTCAAAATACCCATTCACAAAAATGAACATTTTGTACATAGTGATGGTTAACTATATGTTATAGAATATGCAGACATTTCCAAATATTCAGATGGTGATCATAAAATATATTTTTAAAAAATGATGCAATAATTTACCTCTAAGATTAATATACCACAAATATTCCATATTTAAATAAAATTAAATATAACCTAGTGATATACATTTAAATTTTATTTTTAAACACCATATTT
Source organism: Trichechus manatus latirostris (assembly GCF_000243295.1). Lineage (NCBI taxonomy): Eukaryota > Metazoa > Chordata > Mammalia > Sirenia > Trichechidae > Trichechus > Trichechus manatus. Next base: position 577,753 of record NW_004444307.1, read on the forward strand.
AACACTTTATGTTGTACTGTATAAAATAATAAAATGTATTACAAAATATATATTTCCTATCTTAATTTCACATATCCTAAAGGTCAAAAATTTTTACAACTATTAATTTATTAATCCACTAAGGCAGTATTGAACAGTACTGTGATGATGACAATATTTTATATTTGCTCTGCCTAATATATTAACCCTCAGCAACTTGTGGCTATTGAGTACAGGAAATATAAATAGTATGAATGCAAAAATTGATTATTTTATTCAAGTTAATTATTTCATTGTTTTACACATTATATTGTGGTAAGTCATTTCTGACGTAAGTTAAATACCTCATTTTTTTTTTTTTTTTTTATTATTATTGCCTTTTATTATCAACGTCTTTAGAAATCTGACTATTATTTCTCTTTGGGGGTTGGCATGATAATGATAACATCAGCAAGTTACAT
>NW_004444307.1:578292-581615 GCF_000243295.1 Trichechus manatus latirostris
TTAACCCTCAGCAACTTGTGGCTATTGAGTACAGGAAATATAAATAGTATGAATGCAAAAATTGATTATTTTATTCAAGTTAATTATTTCATTGTCAAGACATAAACTCTGTCATAAGCTGGTTCTGACGTAAGTAAAATACTTTTTTTTTTTTTTTAGTTTCCATTATTATTGCCTTTTATTATCAACGTCTTTAGAAATCTGACTATTATTTCTCTTTGGGGGTTGGCATGATAATGATAACATCAGCAAGTTACATGCTGTAGTATTGAATGTAGTACATATCACTGACGATAAGATGAAAGAAAAAAAGGATGGTAGAAAGCATGGTTTGCCATAAGTGGAATATGTCATGAGTCAGGGACTACCTGCATGTGTGCGTATATACACATACATATGTGTATATACACATATATGTAATTTGTATATAAAACAAAACATTTACCATTTCAACATTTTTTTCATATCTGATTCAGTGACATTAATTACACTCACAGTGTTGTGCAACCATCACCACTCTCCATTTCCAAATTTTTCCATCACCCTTAACTGAACCTTAGTGGCCCCTAGGCAGCAATGACTCCCCTTCTTCCCTTCCCTGTTGGTAACCACTAACAAACTTTGGTCTCTATACATTTGCCTATTCTAGATATTTCATATAACTGGGATCATACAACATTTGTCCTTTTGTAACTGACATTTAACTCAGCATCATGTGTTCAAGAGTCATCCATCTCGTAGCATATATCAGGACTTTATTTCTGTTTACTGCCCAGTATTATTCAGCCTTCTCAGGTGAGCCAACAGAATGCAGAAGTTATCAAACAATATCATTAGTATCACATGCAAGTAAAATTTTGCTGAAGATCATTCAAAAACAGTTGCAGCAGTACATTGACAGGGAACTGCCAGAAATTCAAGCCGGATTCAAAGAGGACCTGCAACAAGGGATATCATTGCTGATGTCAGAGGGATCATGGCTGAAAGCAGTGAATACCAGAAAGATGTTTACCCGTGTTTTCTTGAGAATGCAAGGGTATTCAACTGTGTGGACCATAACAAATTATGGATAACATTGCAAAGAATGGGAATTCCAGAACGCATACTTGTGCTCATGTGGAAATTGTACATAGACCAAGAGGCAGTTGTTCGAACAGAACAAGGGGATACTGCGTGGTTTAAAATCAGGAAGTGTGTGCTTCAGGGTTGTATCCTTTCACCATACATATTCAATCTGTATGCTGAGCAAATAATCTGAGAAGGTGGACCGTATGAAGAAGAAGGCAGCATCAGGATTGGAAGAAGACTCAGTAACAACCTGGGAAATGCAGATGACACAACCTTGCTTGCTGAAAGCAAAAAGGACTTGAAGCACTGACTGATGAAGATCAAAGACTACAGCCTTCGGTAAAGATTATACCTCAACAGAAAACAAAAATCCTCACAACTGGACCAATAAGCAACATCATGATAAACGGAGAAAACTGTGTTAGCCATTCTTTGACGGTTCATGAGTTCTATGAGATGGTGCAGTGAATTATGGGACCCAAAACGTAACAAGAGTACTGAAGGGAGGAGGAGTAGCTGGAATTAATGGAGTGGTACAGCTGTTTGGAAAAGCTGGACATCTGGGACATGTGAACCTTTGTGCTGATACTTCTAAAAGTATTCATTTAGGGACGCTTGGGTTGTTTTCATCTTTTGGTATTGCAAATAGTGCTGCAATAAATACTGGTGTACCTGTATCTGCATGTGTTTCTGCTTTCAGTTCTTTTGAGTATATACTTAGGAGTAGAATTGCTGGGTTGTATAGTGATTCTATTTAACTTTGTGAGGGACTGCCAACCTGTTTTCCACAGTGGTTCTAACATTTTAAAACCCCACCAGCAATGTATGAGGATTTCAATTTCTCCACATCTTTGCCAATACCTGTTGTTTTCCTTTTTAAAATTTTTTTCTATCATAGCTATCTATGGGGATGATATGACATTGCATCATGGTTTTGATATACATTTCACTAATGACTAATGATGCTGACCTTTTTCTCATGTGCTTGTTGGCCATTTGTAGATCTTTCTTCTTTGGTGAAATGTTTATTAAATTTCTTTGCCCATTTTTGATTGGGTTGTTATTTTGTTGTTAAGTTGCAGGAATCCTTTATATATTCTGGATATTAAACCCTTATCAGATATATGATTCCCCCAAATTGTCTTCCAATCTGTACATTGTCTATGGATTTTGTTGATAAGGTCCTTTGATTCACAAAATTTTTATTTACCTATTTCATCTTCTGCCACTTGTGCTTTTGGTGTCATATCTAAGATACATTGTTAAATACTAGGTCCTGAAGCATCACCCCTATGTTTTCTTCTAAGAGTTTTATGGTTTTACTTCTTACACTTAGATCTCTGATCAATTTGAGTTAGTTTTCTTGCATGGTGTGAGATACGGGTTCAGTTTCTCTCTTTTGCATGTGGAGATCCAGTTGTCCCATCACCATTTATTAAGGAGATTATTTTTCCCTCATTGAATGGACTTTGCACTCTTATTGAAAATCACCTTAGTATACATGTATAAGTTTCTTTCTGGACTCTTAATTCTATTCCATTGGTCTATATATACATGTCTATTGGAGCCCTGTCGGCACAGTGGTTAAGAGCTCAGCTGCTAACTGAAAGGTTGGCAGTTCAAATCCATAAGCTGCTCCTTGGAAATTCTATGGGGGCAGTTCTACTCTGTCCTATAGGGTTGCTGTGGTTCAGAATCAACTCAATGGCAATGGGTTTGGTTTGGTTTTCTTTTTCATTTTAATACGTCTATTAGAAGTTTAAGTGCTCAGCTGCTAACCGAAACCACTTAGCGGTTCCACAGAAGAAAGTCCTGGAAATCTACTCCTATAAAGATTACAGCCTAAAAAACCCTATGGGGCATTTCCACTCTGTCCTATACTGTCACTATGAGTTGAAATCGACCTGAGAGCACCTAACAACAACAACCCCACTTCCATTACCATTGCTACTACAAAACACCTTACCTACTCTCTTACCAACTATCTGCCCATCCTGTTTCAACTCATTTACATACTACGGTAACATTAATTCTCCTGAAGCCTATCCCTGTCCTTTATGAAAATTTTCACTTTCTGTCATTGCACAGTGGTACGTCTATTTTGGAAGACAGTCTGACAGTTTCTTACAAAGCTAAATACATGATGCAGCAATCGTGCTCCATGGTATTTATCCAAACGAGTTGAAAATGTATGTCCACACTAAAAACCGCAGACGAATGTTTATAGTAGCATTATTCATAATTGCCAAAAATTG
>NW_004444307.1:581719-584116 GCF_000243295.1 Trichechus manatus latirostris
AAATGAATTATCAAGCCACAGAAAAACATGGAGAAAACTTAAATGCATGTTTCTAAGTGAAAGAAACTAGTCTGAAAAAGCTACAACCTATATGATTCCAACTCTACATCACTCTGTGTCCCTGGGTGGTACAAACATTGGTCAGCTGTTAAATGGAAGGTTGGTGATTCCAGTCCACTCAGAGACACCTAGGAAGAAAGGCCTGGCAATCTACTTCTGACAAATCAGCCATTGAAAAGCCTACAGAGCACAGCTCTACTCTGACACACGTGGGGGTGCTATGCGTCGAATTGACTCAATAGCAACTGGAAAAACCATGTCTACAATCCTGTGTAACTGACTATATGGCATTCTGGAAAAAGCAAATATATATAGAATGTAAAAATATCAGTGCATGCCAGGGGGAAAAGGGAAGGGAGAAACATGAACAACAGGGAATTTATGGGATAGTAAAACTATTCAGTATGATACAGAAATGGTGACACATGATATTATGTATTTGTCAAAACCCACAGGCCTATGCAAAACAAAGGGTGAACCCTAATGTAAGTTACAGATTTTAGTTAATAATAAGGTATCAATATTGGTCCATTAATTGAAACAAATATACTACAAGAATGCAAGATGTTAATAACAGGAGAAAAAGTGTGCAGGGCAAAAAGGGATTTGTGGGAACCCTCTGTACTTTCTGTACAATTTTCTGTAAACCTAAAACTGCGTTGGAAAATAAAATCTGTTAAAAAATAGAGGGGAAATGATAGATAATGTAGTATTAATAGACATTTAAGAGCTCAGCTACAAAGAGAAATTCCCATCTGCTCCAGGAAATTTGTAAAGTTTACAAAGTCTCTTTTGGTGGCCTCTATAATTCTCCTTTTACCAGTGATCACTTTTATACTTCCCATGATACTCTCTACAGTTTCCATCAAAATACCTTGCATATGATAAAACCCTATAGCCCCATTTGATAATTTAACATTTCTGTTCCACTAGGTCCAAAAACAGGATAGTTAATGCAAAACAGCTAACTAATTTGAGAAATAACTTGTGTTATTCCTTTAATGTAATCATGTCAGGGGTCATTTAAGAATTGTAATGTGGTCCTTCTGGTGAATTTTCAGAGGTTATTAATCACATGATTGGAACTGGAGGGTAGAGTAGATCAGTTGAGAAATATTTGAGAGGTCCATATCTTTTGGATGTCTTTGAAAAGGTATATTATGCCTTTTCCTCTGGCCATTTTTGACATCTGTGCTTTCACTGATTTAAGGGGAGCAGGATTTGTCACCAGATCAGCTTCCTGAGCTGTGGGCCATTTGATTTAACAGTATGTTATAGGAAGCAGCTATAGTGGATAGGAGCGGGTCACAGTGGCGAGAGGGCAGCTATTTGGAGCTAAGTACTGTAATGCAATTAGAACTATTTTAAAGAGGTAGTTTACAATTCAAACAAACTGCTGCTTTTATGCACAATAAGTACATAGTTGGTGAGTCTAGGTTTGAAACAGGAAATAAAACGACTGGCCTGAAAATGGTGCATTTAGGCAAACAGTCAGGGGTCTTGATAAATGAAGTCATCTAAACGTGTGTAGTGTTTTCCTTCAGCCTGACTTTGTACCTGCTTTTCCATTTACTGGGCTTCTCAGATACTGTGCCTCACCAATAAAAGTCCTGGAGAAATATCACTGTCCTCGTTAACACTGAGGGCACAAGACATCCAGGCACTAATACTATTAAGGAACACACTATCTCTTGGTTCAGCCCTCGTCCTCAATCATAAATCTGCATTCAATAAACACTAAGCCTTTGCTGCCTACACAGCAATCAATGAGGCGCTATACAGATCTAATTATGTACGGAGAAGGAATGAGGCTAGGCTGATCAGCATTGATTTCTGTAGTTCCTTAGACACATGTTACATGCCCTGCGAACTTTCTGGGATCTCATTTACTCTTTAGACTCAAGCAACAACAATAATAAGGGCAATAAGAAAACTAAAACAGCTCTTCTCCTAAGAATTTTGGAGATGATGATCAAAAGTCAGACTGACATAGATATGCTTTGTAGCCATATCATATTGTTATAAAAAATCTATCATATAGGTTATGTGGTATTGAGCTTGTTCTTATTTTTTAATCACCAGGAATACAGTCTCCAGTCTTATGTGAATACTCAAAAAATAATACTAGTACTTGGTGATGGTTTCAGTAAATTTTCAGAAAGTCAGAATTTTATATTTTTAAATAGTTTAACACTACAGTATATTTTTGTGGCACAGTATACACTGGTTATGTACAAACGGCCCCATAGCCAGACTAGAAATCAAACCTGTTGCCATCAAGTCGATGCCTGCTCACTGTGAACCCTATAGACAGAGCAGAACTGCCGCATAGGGTTT
>NW_004444307.1:584647-589326 GCF_000243295.1 Trichechus manatus latirostris
AAGTGATTTATAAAAATATTTGCAATTATTATTTTTTGATGATATTGTTCTTTCATAAGTTACCGTTTTCCTTGACTGAAAAAGGCATTGCTTTCAAAGTAAGTAAAATTATGAAACCTAAACCATAATGAGAATGTATTTTCCACCCATAAACTTTGTAAAATTTAAAAACTCTCAAGAGATATCGATATAGACACTTTAATGGAAAAGTGACTAAAAGTAGAATTCGACTCAGACTGACCTGAGTTCAAGGTGATTTCTACTCATTACCATCTCTCTGACCTTCAGCAAGTCACTAAAACTTCCTAAGCATCAGTTTCCTCATATATTAAAAATAAAATTGTTATCTACACATCATACAGTTTCTGAGGAATTTAAATAATGTTTGTAAAGTCCAAGGAGTGGTTGGTGGATTCAAACTGCTGACCTCGTTAGCAGCCAAAAAGCCACCAGTGTCCCTTATCATGCCTAGAATATTGTAAATCGTCAATACATTTTTTTTTTTGTTTTTGTTTAATTATTGTAATTATTTTCTGGTTATCTATTGGTGTATATCAAAACACCACAAATCTTGATGGCTAAAACAATAGTTCATTTTATCTCTCGCGGTTCTGTGTCTTGACTGAGCTCAGTGGGGCAGGTCTCACTTTAGTTGCTCATGTCGCTGTAATCTGTTAGCAACTGGGCTGGAATTATTTGAAGCCTTGACTAGTTTGACTTCCAGGATGAGTTCTCCTAGATTACCATGTTTTGCACCTCATCTGAGATATCAAGAACAGTTTAGGAATAGCCAAGGATCTTTTTTGTCTCTATTTGGTCGATTCACCTGGCAGCTTGGAATCCCTAAACATGGCAGTCTTAGGTTAGATGGACTTCTCAAATGGTGGCTGGCTTCCTACAGCAGGAGTAGCCTGAGGATTATCTCTCAAAAGCCAATCAAAAGCCAGTCCTAAAGACAGGCATTTCATTGTTCAGGGTTTGAGCAACGCAGGCCTGCAGAGTTAACCATTCCCTGTCTAGATACAGTTAGAATTAAATCAAGAAATTCTGTTCAGGAGCAAGTTTTAGAGTCTCTTCTGACATTCATTTGGGTTTTGTTTTGTTTGTTTGTTTGTTTCTTTCCTGTGTTTTTAATGACCTTTTGCTTTCTTCATGTGTGATGTCCTTGATGTCATCCCACAGCTTGTCTGGTCTTTGGTCACTGGTGTTCAATGTGTAAATTCTGTTCTTGAGAGGGTCTCTAAATTCTGGTGGGATATACTCAAGGTTGTACTTTGGCTCTTGTGGACTTGTTTCACTTTTCTTCAGCTTCTGCTTGAAGTTGCATAGGAGCAATTTATGGTCTGTTCCGTAGTCAGCCCTGGCCTTGTTCTGACTGATGATATTGAGCTTCTCCATCGTCTCTTTCCACAGATGTATCAATTTGATTTCTGTGTATTCCATCTGGTGAGGTCCATGTGTATAGTTACCATTTATATTGTTAAAAAAGGTATTTCCGATAAATAGGTTGTTGGTCTTGCAAAATTCTATCATACAATCTCCAACGTCATTTCTATCATCAATGCCATATTTTCGAACTACTGATTCTTCTTTGTTTCCAACTTTCACATTCCAATCACTAGTAATTATCAATGCATCTTGATTGTGTGTTTGATCAATTTCAGACTGCAGAAGTCGGTAAATATCTTCAGTGTCTTCACCTCTGTTATTAGTAGTTGGGGCGTAAATTTGAATAATAGTGGAATTAAATGATCTTTCTTATAGGAGTATCGATATTGTCCTATCAGTGACAGTGTTGTACTTAAGGATAGATCTTTTTTTTTTTTCCCCCATGGTTAATTAGGCTTTCTTTTTTTAAACTGTTGTGCTTTAAGTGAAAATTTACAATTCAAGTTAGTCTCTCATACAAAAATTTTTACATACATTGTTATATGACCTTAGTTGCTCTCCATATAGTGTGACAGCACACTTCTCCTTTCCCCTCCAGATTTCCTGTGTCCTTTCAACCAGCTCCTGACCCTCTCTGCCTCTCATCTCGACTCTGGACAGGAGCTGCCTATTTAATGTCATGTATCTACTTGAGCTAAGAAGCAGACTCTTCAGGAGTATCATTTTATGTCGCATAGTCCAGTCTAATCTTTGTCTGAAGAGTTGGCCTCAGGAATGGTTTTAGTTTTGGGCTAACAGAGAGTCTGGGGGCCATGTCTTTTGGGGTCGCTACAGTCTCAAACAATTAAGTCTGGTCTTTTCACTAGAATTTGAGTTCTGCACCCCACTTTTCTCCTGCTTTGTCAGGGATTCTCTGTTATGTTCCCTGTCAGGGCACTCATTGGTGGTAGCCGGGCACCATCTAGTTCCTCTGGTCTCAGGCTGATGAAGTCTCTGGTTTATGTGGCTGTTTCTGTTTCTTGGGCTAACACTTTCCTTGTATCTTTGGTGTTCTTCATTATTCTTTGCTCCAGGTAGGTTGGGACCAATTGACGCATCTTAGATGGTCACTCGCTAGCTTTTAAGACCCCAGACACCACTCACCAAAGTGGGATGCAGAACATTTTATCAATAAACTTTGTTACGTCAACTGATCTAGATGTCCCCTGAAAGCATAGTCCCCAGACCCCTGCCCTGCTACTCTGTTCCTCGAAGTGTTTGATTGTATTCAGGAAATTTCTTAGCTTTGCTTTAGTCCAGTTGTACTGACTTCCCTGTAGTGGCTGTTGTCCTTCCCTTCACCTAACATAATTCTTGTCTACTGTCTAGCTAGTGAATACTCCTCTCCCTCCCTCCCTACCCTTGCAACCATCAAAGAGTGTTTTCTTCTGTGTTTAAACCTTTCTTGAGTTCTTATAATAGTGGTCTTATACAATATCTGTCCTTCTGTGACTGACTAAATTCACTCAGCATAATGTCTTCCAGATTCCTCCATGTTATGTTTCACAGATTTATCGTTGTTTTTTATTGCTGTGTAGTATTCCACTGTGTGGATATACCATAATTTGTTCATCCATTAGTCCTTTGATGGGTACCTAGGTTGTTTCCATCTTTTTGCTCTCATGAACAGTGCTGCAATGAACATGGGTGTGCATATATCTATTAACGTGATGGCTCTTATTTCTCTAGGATATATTCCAAGGAGTGGGATTGCTGGATCCTATTGTACTTCTATTTCTAGCTTTTTAAGGAAGTGCCAAATCAATTTCCAAAGTGGTTATACCATTTTACATTCCCACCAAAGGTACATAAGTGTTCCAGTCTCTCCACAACCTCTCCAGCATTTATTATTTTGTGCTTTATAATTAACGCTAGCTTTGTTGGGGTGAGATGGTATCTCATTGTAGCTTTGATTTGCATTTCTCTAATGGCTAATCTTCATAAGCATTTCCTCATGTGTCTGTTAGCCACTTGAATGTCTTCCTTGGTGAAGTCCTCCTTCATATACTTTCCCCAGGTTTTAACTGGGTTATTTGTCTTCTTCTTCTTGAGGTTTTGCAGTATCTTGTAGATTTTAGAGATTAAATGCTGATCGAATTTGTCATAGCCAAAATTTTTTTCCCAGTCTGTAGGATGTCTTTTGACTCTTTTGGTGAAGTCTTTGGATGAGCGTAACTGTTTGATTTTTAGGAGCTCCACGTTATCTATTTTCTTTTCTGGTGTTTGTGCATTGTTACTTATGGTTTCTATTCTGTTTATGCCTTGTATTAGGGCTCCTAGCGTTGTCCCTATTTTTTCTTCCATGATCTTTATTGTTTTTGATTATATATTTAGGTCTTTGATCCATTTTGAGTTAGTTTTTGTGCATGGTGTGAGGTATGGGTCTTGTTTCAGTTATTTGCAGATGGATATCCACTTATACCAGCACCATTTGTTAAAGAGACTGACTTTTCCCCAATTAATGGAATTTGGGCCTTTGTCAAATATCATCTGCTCATAGGTGGATGAGTTTATGTCTGGATTCGCAACTCTGTTCCATTGGTCTATGTATCTGTCGCTGTACCAGTACCAGGCTGTTTTGACTATCGTGGCTGTATAATAGATTCTAAAATTAGGTAGTGAGGCCTCTCACTTTGTTCTTTTTCTTCAGTAATGCTTTACTTATCCGGGGTCTGTTCCCTTTCCATATGAAGTTGGTAATTTGGTTTCTCCATCTCAATAAAAAATGCCATTGGAATTTGGATCGGGATTGCATTGTATCTGTAGATCTCTCAGGGTAGGATTGATATTTTCACAATTTTAAGTCTTCCTATCCATGAGCAAGGTATGTCTTTCCACTTATGCAGGTCTCTTTTGATTTCTTGCAATAATGTCTTGTAGTTTTCATTGTATAGGTCTTTCACGACTCTTGTTAGATTTATTCTTAAGTATTTTATCTTCTTGGGGGCTATTGTAAATGGTATTGATTTGATGATTTCCTCTTCAAAGTTCTCTTTGTTGATGTAGAGGAATCCAATGGATTTTTGTATGTTTATCTTGTATCCTGATATTGTGCTGAAATCTTCTATTAGTTCCAGTAGTTTTCTTGTGGATTCCTTGGGGTTTTCTTTGTATAAGATCATATCATCTGCAAATAGAGATATTCTTACTTCTTCCTTACAAATTGGATGCTCTTTATTTCTTTTTCTAGCCTAGTTACTCTGGCTAGGACCGCCAGCACAATGTTGAATAAGAGTGGTGATAAAGGGCAT
>NW_004444308.1:0-8478 GCF_000243295.1 Trichechus manatus latirostris
TGCAGCTTGGATCTCTTCTTTCAGTACCATTGGTTCTTGATCATATGCTACCTCCTGAAATGGCTGAATTTCGACCAATTCTTTTTGGTACAGTGCCTCTGTATATTCCTTCCCTCTTCTTTTGATGCTTCCTGTGTCGCTTAAAATTTTGCCCACAGAATCCTTCAAAACTGCAACTCAATATTTGAATTTTTTCTGCAGTTCTTTCAGCTAAACACTCAAAATTCATGAGACTGAAACTATAACTATTTGGGGAGAAGGGAAGGAGTATTAGTTTTCTATTGCTCTGTAACAAAGTACCACAAAATTAGTGGCTTAAGACAATACCCGTGTATTATCTCACAGTTTCTGTGGTGCAGGAGTCCAAGCACAACTTGGCTGGGTCCTGTACTCAGTGGCTCACAAGGCTTCTGTTAGGTTTTAGGCAGGTTCCATTGTCATCAGAGGCACAACTGAGGAAAGAACTACTTCTGAGCTCCCTCAGGTTCTTAGGAAAATTCTTTTTCTTTATGTTGTAGAACTCATGGCTGCTTTTCTTGTCAAGGTCGTAGGAGAGCTTCTCACATCTCAAGGAGTGTCCCAGGAGCTCTTTAAAGGGTTTTTATCTGATTAGGTGATAATAAAGTGATATAACTTAGGATCATCTCTCTTTGGATAAACTCAAAATCAACTGGTTTGTGGCCTTAATGACATCTGCAAAAACCCTTCTCCTTTGCCGTATTCTACTAAGTAGAAGTCGCAGGTTCTGTCTGTAAAAGCAGGGGCAGATTAAACAGTAAGTAAGGTATGCACAGGCTTAATTGTGTTTATTTACTAATCTAGTGCACAATTTCACATGGGTGAAAGATGTGAAAAACAGGTGAAATTGTGCACTACAGATTAGTACGTAAATACAAGTAAGCCCATGTGTACCTTGCTTATTGGGTAATCCATCCTTGTGTAAAAGGGAAGGTGTTATATAAGGGGAAACTCATGGGCAGTCACCTTATAGTGTGCTAGCCACAGAAGATCATGGCAGAAGGTTATTAACCAGTAAGCAAGCTATGCACAGGCTTAATTGTGTTTACTTACTAATCTGTAGTGCACATTTTGATGTGGTGAAAAACAGGTGAAATTGTGGACTGCAGGTTAGTAAGTAAGCACAATTAAGCCTGTGTGTACCTTACTTATTGAATAATCTATCCCTGAATTTTCATGTGTATCTGTGTGATGAGGGGGAAGGGAGGAAGAGAAGCTAATTTCTCACCCTCTGTAGTGACAAGTCAATATGGATAATGCTTAAAACTGAAAGAATTGAGAAATAGTAATATAAACATTTTATTATAGATGTGCAGGTAAGTACCAAAACAATCAGCTAAAACGAAGTGAAGATCGTTTTCTCAATAAAGAAGGATATGGAAGGACAGTGACAGCAACTGTTGTGTAACCATGTGATTCTTTTAACTAGGTGCTTGTATAAATTTTGTAAAAAATAAAAACATTAAGGAAAGAGAATGAGAATTCTCAATAATTTGAGAATTCAAGAAAGACCTGAGCTCTTAGGGAAAAAATTCACTTCAAGACAGGCATGATAATTAAAAATAAAAATTCGATAAGATAGACTCTAATGGAGCTTCACAGTATCTGCAAAACTGCAGAGATTTCTTACACAGATTAATTAAGATAAATTATGAAATAAACACTTGGCACATAACAGGAGATGCTTGATAATATTAAAGATAGAGGAGAGGAAAGCCTTAAAGTTTAAACCACAGAAAAGGCAGATTATCTACAAAGGAAAAACAGACTTATAACAGCTGTCTCAATAAAATAAATGTCAAAAGAAAATGTAGAACCATATTAAACATGCTTAAAAATCTGTCAATGTGTCATTTTTTACTCATATACACTGGAATTCAAGAATTTGGGTAAAATATAGACATTCCTAGGCATTTGAAGATTAAGAGTTTACTGCTCAGAGATTTTTCACTAGAAGAAATACTGCACACAGCAAAAATGTATAAAGAATAACAGTGAGCGCAAAAATTAATTTTAAAAATATCAGTAAATTACATTAGCTATCAAATGTAAAAGTCAACAATAACCTTTGGAGTCTAAAAGTGTAGGAACTAAAACTCCAGACAATGATAAATTGTATTTAGAATGTTCAATGGATAATTAAAGTATGCTAAATTTGTCTTGCTAAAAGGACAAACCAATCTGTCTTGGAAGAAGTACAGCCAAAATGCTCATTAGAAGCAAGGATGGTGAGACTTCGTCTCACATACTTTGAACATGTGATCAGGAGGGCTCAGTCCCTGGAGAAGGACATCATGGTTGGTAAAGTAGAGTGTCAGCGAAAAAGAGGAAGACCCTCAAGGAGATGAATTGACACAGTGGCTGCAACAATGGGCTCGAGCATAAGAACAATTCTGAGGACGGCGCAGGACCGGGTAGTGTTTCGTTCTGTGGTACGCAGGGCTGTTATGAGTTGGAATCGACTCGACAGCACCTAACAACAACAACGACAAATTTGTCTTATGTTTAGGAGGACAGAAATAAGTGACTTTATATTTGGTTAACTTATATTTAATTCTATTACAAAATTAATGGTAATTAATAAAAGCTATGTACAACTCTATTTTAGTTTCCAAACTATCAGAGGGGAAAAAAGGTTATGCATATTAATGCAGCAAAAGGCATGAGAGCAAAGAAAATAACCAGGTTTTCAACAACAAAAACAACAAAAAGATAAAATAAGGTTGTGAAAGAAGCCCAAATATAAAAGTAATAGCAATACATGTAATCCATTTAACTCTTGCATAAATTACAGAAATTATCAGATTGGATTTTTTAACAAAAGTTAACAAACTGCTAGTTATAAGATGAATGTCTAGAAGGAACTATCCTGAAAGGTATAAAATGAATAGATGAAAAAGATACACCATGCAAATACTACCAAAGAGAAAACCGTAGCAATGTAATATGATACAGTAAGGTTTAAGATAAAAGATTTGTGCTTACCCTTAACCCTCACTCCATATATATGTTCCTGAGAGCAGCACAGCAGAATTAAGAAACATTTTGATTAAAATTTTCAGGTAAATTAGTTGACATTTTTTTTGTTTTCTCTGTTTAGCTTAGTTTTTCAGATCTTTGCTGTGGAGGGACGGCGTGGTGCTTCTGCCTAGAGTACCATGTTGCCGGAAGTCCCTATCAGTTGACTTTTTTTTAAAAAAAATGATACGCTTCTTAGAATAAGGAATATTTGCAGATTCCTGGTGATATAGAAAGCCTGAAAGAATTAATGTGATCAAACATTTTGTCCTGAATGTTCTGCTATCAATCTTAGTATATGGCCTAAGTTTCATGATTGCATGGAAAGAGTGGGTTAACAATGCATGGAAATGTCTGTGCTAATGGTATTCCTGCTTCCTGTAATTTCATTCCTCTATCATAATACATTATTAACAACAACAACAAAAACATATTTTTCATGTTATTTGGACACTTCAGGGTTCTGCTTGGAGAAGGAATTGTGATAGTAACATGTTATTATTATTATTATTGATTGAGCACTATGTGTCAGACTCTGCACATGTCCTCTCTTTGAGTCCTGACAATAGCTATCCTCTGTCATATAAGGAAACTGAGGCATACAGCTAATAAATGGTAGAACTGTTAGAAAATAGGCATTCCCAGCCCAGAACTGGTGAATTTAACATTTCAAAGATGGGTCAAGCTCGATATAAATTAGTAGCTAGAAAGGAAGGAAACTTTATGACATGATACAGCTATTTCTCTGCTGAGAATTAGTGAGAGGAAGTGAGGAGAGGGCTTATGCAGAGTTGTAACCATTGAACAGCTACCCCAGGAAATAAGAAAGACGGTAAAGGTACTGCTGAGCTGGGTTGAGTGCCAATGAACATTTGGACTCTGATTAGAAATTATTTATTCAGTTTTATCATTCTTATCAAGATTCACATTAATCCATCTCAAATTTATTCTAGCTAAGAAAACTTTCAGGCTTTGATTACCAAAACATGTGTCTCATAGTAAGATTATGATTTAGTTGGTTCTCATAAGGATTTTATGCTTTTATATTTCCTAACATATTCTAGTATATGCATGTGTGTGTAGGTGTGTGTGCGTGTGACCTTAAAATGACTGACAAGCTCTTTTCCTTCAGCTTCTTTCAGTTAATTGGTGCATATATTCAAGTGGGTAGTTCGATCTTAACTAATGTATGGAAATTTTATTTCTGCCACATAGCAGATTCCTTTAGTGTTTTATATTTAGAACGTCTCCCTTAGGCAATTCACAAATGTATTGGGTGTTTTCTATATTTCCATTTGTAGGGTTTAAGGAGGAGCCCTGGTGGCACAGTGGTTAAAGTGATGACTGCTAACCAAAAGGTTGGCGGTCTGACACCACCAGTGGCTCCACGGGAGAAAGATATGGCAGTCTGCTTCCACAGAGATTTAGAGCCTTGGAAACCCTATGGGGTCACTATGAGTCGGAGTCAACTCAATGGCAATGGGTAGGGTTTAAGGCACTCTCTAAAGATCTAAGAGGTGGATTATACTAATAGGAGAGGAAATATTAAATCAATAATTAAAGATAAGTTTATTGCAAACAAGGATAAATATAAACACCATTACATTTAGGATCCTGCGTTTGATTACTTGATAAATGAATATTAAGTCATTTCCATTTCCTGTAGATTGGAATTCTCCTTTAGATTTTACTTATGTCGCAGTAATCAGAGAATATATTTAAAACATATATTCACTTTCAATATCTAATGTAATCATTTGTCATTTTTAATTGTAATTCTATTTTCAAACTGAGATACATTTTGGAAATGAGATGTTATAAACTACTATTTACTCTTCCACCATAATATTATTTGAGGATGTCTAACCTAATCTTGCTTTACATGTTTTTTAATATTTTGCAGATGGGGAAAGCAAAGCAGAAGGGATTTTACTTTAGCCTAAATACCATGCTTAGGTCATCATCACTCTTACTCATACTTCTAAATTGAAATTACTTGAATTTATTTGAACAGCATTTATAATAGAACATCTTGACGATAAGCAAATGTCATGATCATCTTCCCAAAGAGGAGCAAATTGGTTTGCTAAATAGAAATAGACCAATGTGCCAGCCGCAGTAAGTTGTTTTTGACTCTGCTGCTGATAGAGTGTAGGTCCCCAGAGCATATGATAATGTTTGAAGTGTGAGAACACATTTCTCCCGTTAATTCTCCTTTACATTACCACCCACATCAGACAGGCTCTCCAGCAGTTTACTGTTAGCTGTACACACTGCAAGTAAATAGCTAAGGGCCTGTTCTCCTTCCAGAGGATATTATCAATCTCATGACCACTAATTGAAATTATATGGTGAGGGTCGACTTCCTTTCCCATGCTACTTTGTGCTTAAATATCTGACTATTACTAATAAATAGGCTGCTAAGTTACATATGGTGCCCTACCTAGCAATCACAAACAGCAAGGGAAAGTGAAGGATGCCCGGGTTGTTTATTTGAGTGCAGGTGCAACACCAACTGAAAGTGGAGAAACATGCAGCATTCCCGGGATTTTAAATATTTAATCATAGAAAAATACTTAGGAAAACAAGATAGGCTATCTCCTTTTTTTATTTCATCCTTTCATTAAACAAGTATTTATTAGCTATCTTCTGCCAGCATTGATCTAGGGACTGGGAAAACAGCAGTGAACTGAAGAGAAAAACAGTCCTCATCCTCATGGAACTTACATTAAAGCAAACATTAAATAAAATAGATATCTAAGTGTTATGGATAAGTTGTGTCCCTCCAAAATATGGGTTTATAATCCTAACCCCTACACCTGTGGACGTAATCCTGTTTGGGAATAGGATTCTCTTTGTTACGTTAATTTGATCATACCAGAGTAGGGTGAGTTCTAAATCTAATGACTTCTGAGTTATGAAAAGAGCAGATGAGACACAGAGATAGATACACACAGGTGAAGACAGATGCCATGTGAGGATCATCTACAAGCCAAGGAACCAAGGAACACGTGGGACTATCAAAAGGAAGGAACTGACACAGTGAGAACTTGATCTGGACTTCTAGCCTCCAAAACTGTGAGAAAATAAATTTCTGTTCTTAAAAAGTCACCCACTTATGGTATTTGTGTTATAGCAGCACTAGAAAATGAAAACAGTAAATTGCAAAATATAATAGAAGGTAGAAAGTGCTATGGAGAAAAATAAGTCAGGAAGAGGGGTGGTATATGAGGGCAGGTGGAACATTAGAGATATGTCCAAGAAAGGAATCACAGAGAGGGTGACACTTGAGAGAAACCTGAAGCAAATCACAGGGAATGTTGGAAGAAGAGTGCTCCAGCAGAAGGAAGCGACACTGCAGAGGCTCTGGAGCAGGAGTGTGCCTGAAGTTCAGAAAACCACAAGGAGGGTAGCCCAAGAAGATGTACGTAAACCGCCAATGGCTGTTAAGTTGACTCTGACTCATGGTGACTCCACGTGAGTCAGAGTAGAACTGTGCTCCGTAGGGTTTTCAATGGCTGATTTTTTGGAAGTAGATCACCAGGTCTTTCTTCCAAGGTGCTCCTGAGTGGACTCCAACTTTACAGTTAGCAGCCAAGTGCGTTAACCATTGTACCACCCAGCAACTCCAGAAGTGTACATAAGAGGAGAATAATTGTAGATGAGGCCAGCACAGCAGCAGGAGCATGGATGAGTGGCTTTGAGGTCATTTTAAGGATTTTAACATTTACTCATGATAAATCAAAATAAAATTCATTGCCGTCGAGTCGATTCCAACTCATAGCAACATGACAGGATACAGTAGAATTGCCCCAGAGGTTTTGCAAGGCTGTAAATCTTTACGGAAGCGGACTTGGCAACATCTTTCTCTTGTGGAGTGGCTGGTGGGTTCGAACCTCGAGCCTTTTGGTTAGCAGACAAGCACTTTAACCACTGTGACACTAGGGCTCCTTTTTTGGTGATAGAGACAAAATCATTGGGGGCTTTTGGGCTGACACTTGACACAGCTTGTCTTACGTCTTAAAAAAATTACTCTGGCTGGTGTATCAAAAATAGAAAAGAGCAAAGGAAGAGCAAGGGAAGAACAACGGTGGAGAGCCACTCTTCATCCTTCTCCTTTTTGCCCTGTGCCCCAGAAAGCTAACCTGTATGAAATACATAAATTACTAATTAGCATCCCTCCCTGATTTCTGACTTGCATTGGGTTCAACTAATGGAAGGCACTTACAGAGGAGATTGGGAGGAGAGTAAAATTTATGTCTTTATTACCCTCTGTTCCTGCCCTTTCAGGTCCTCATTGGTTATCTGTGCCAATACCTCATGGCCACAGATCCTGTCAGGTTTCCCTCTCCATTTAGCTACCTCTCTTCTCTTGGCCCCTTGGTCCTAGGGGGTTAATGTCTTCCTGCTGGTGCTAGCACCTGGGTACAGCACTATTCCCTGTTGATTTTCTAAATTTTGCTCATATCCTTGTAAATAGCCCCTTTATTAAATCCTTCATAATTATTCATATTTGCCATCTGTTTCCTGCCTGGAATTCCCTGATACACCAGCTAGGAGGCTCTGCAATATTCTAGGGAAGAGATGATGGCAACTAGGACTAGGGTGATAGCAGTGGAGGTGGTGAGAAGTGGTTGAATTTTGGACATGTTTGAAGCCAGAACTCACTGGATTTCCTGATGAATTAAACATGGGGTGAAGTACAGATAATCCAGGTGATGCCTAAATTTTTGGTGGTAGATGCTTGAATAATAGATTTACCATTTGGATATAATCTTTTGAAGTTCACAGAAGGCTGAGCTAGAGATATTAATTTGGAAGTTATCTGTGTAGAGATGGCATTTAAGCCTGGGTATAGGGTGAGTCGACTAAGGCATTGAGTATAGACATAAAATAGCAGAGATCCAAAGCTGAACCCTGGGGCACCCCAATATTTAGAGGTTAAGTAAATGAGGGGAAACCAGCAAAGGACAGTGAGAAGGAATTGCCAAAGTTGTAAAAGGAATTCCAGAAGATTGTCATATTTTGGAAGCCAAGTGAAGAAACTATAGAGCAAGAATGAATAGACTTCTGTGTAAGGTTCTGAGGAACAAATGCTGGCTTTTGGTGTAAATTATTAAATTTTTTAAATATACATGTCTATATGTATATGTACATGTCTTTTTTGACACATGAATTAAAAATATCTCTAAGAAGTATATTAAAACACACAAATAATAGTAGCATTTTAATTGCACTTATTTCAGCTGTCATGAGCCACTGAGACTCACTGTAACTATCTCAGGAGATAATTAAGAAGTAGACAAGTTTGCATTTCCAAGGCTTAACATTCTGTATAGTATCTACATACTTATTTTTCTCTAAGAATTCAAATATCAAGAAGAAAAGTTAAAATTTATTTACCCTAGAGCAATTAATCAGTAAATGACAACAAACAATAAA
>NW_004444308.1:14317-15487 GCF_000243295.1 Trichechus manatus latirostris
CTAGATTACTGAAGTCTCTTCCTAAAGGACTTGAGTTAGAAAGCTAACAGGGATCATGTAACATATAAAAGTAAGTTTATATTTACTATATGATACCAGTTTTAATAATCTGCACACAAGTGCCAAGGTAACTAATAAAAAAAATTGATAGTCATAGTCCTACATGGAGGTTTTGATTCTGTTCAAGATGAAGGATGCAATTTTCTAGGACAATACTTTGATTGTATTTAATTTTACTGTGAAATTTGAGAGAAGACCTGAGATTTTCTGATTATACTCTTGATAATATTGTCTCTGTTATGTTCCACATGGTATCCAGATCTCCATGGAATTGTAGTTTCACAAACACACTAAAAATGTAGAAGATCTCTCTGACCAGTAAAATTTGCACTGGTTATATTCACATTAACCTTTACTACATTTTTCTTTCTCAATCTCTTTCTCTCTTTGAAAAATAAGTTTAGTATCCATTTATTTAAGAAAGCAGAGGGGGTGGCTGTTAAATCAATATGTATAGTAGTTATAATGGGCTAAAGCAGATCAAATATGTTAAAAATCCATGAGATCTTAATGATACTAAAAAAAAATGCTCACTGTTTTGAATACAGATGAATAGAGGGAAAGAATCCAAGTTTTATTCTACCTTTCCTATACGTACTATACCTCTAGGTGACCAAAGAGTTGATGAAGGATTGTTTTCCTTCAAGAAGATAAATGAAACTAGACAATTTTAAGACTGTTGATTAAAGGTTCAGGTTTAATGAAGTTACATGTTATCCTGTATATTTTTGTCCAGTAAATATGCAAATAGTTTCTGTCCAGAGGAAAAGATAATCCCAAAGATAAAACACAAACCAGTTTGGTATATAATCTAGAAACTTTACCCTAATATTCTTTTATTAAATTGATAATTAATTCTTAACCCATTGCCATCAAGTCAATTCTGACTCATAGCAACCCTATGGGACATAGTTGAACTACCCCATAGGGTTTCCAAGGAGCGGCTGGATTCAAACTACCAACCTTTTGGTTAGCAGCTGAGCTCTTAAGCACTACGCCATCAGGGCTCCAATTAATTCCTAGCACCTCAAAATGTTCTTTGAACGACTTTTAGTATCTTATTATTTTCTTCATTAATGTTGTTGTTGTTAGGTGCTAACGAGTCGGTTA
>NW_004444308.1:17142-18292 GCF_000243295.1 Trichechus manatus latirostris
GTGCTTCAAGTCCTCTTCTCTTTCAACAAGCAAGGTTGTGTCATCTGCATATCACAGGTTGTTAATGTGTCTTCCTCCAGTCCTGATGCCATGTTCTTCATATAGTCTGGCTTCTTGGATTATTTGCTTAGCATACAGATTGAATAAGTATGGTGAAAGGATACAACCCTGACGCACACCTTTCCTGATTTTAAACCATACAGTATCCCCTTGTTCTGTTGGAACAACTGCCTGCCTCTTGGTCTATGTATAGGTTCCTCATGAGCAAAATTAAATGTTCTGGAATCCCCATTCTTTGCAATGTTATCAATAATTTGTTATGATCCACACAGTTGAATGCCTTTGCATAGTCAATAAAACGTAAGTAAACATCTTTCTGGTATTCTCTGCTTTCAGCCAAGATCCATCTGACATCAGCAACGATATCCCTGGTTCCACATCCTCTTCTGAATCTAGCTTGAATTTCTGGCAGTTCCCTGTCGATGTACTGCTGCAACCATTTTTGAATTATCTTCGCAAAATTTTACTTGTGTATGACATCAATGATATTGTTCAGTAATTTTTGCATTCTCTATTCTTCATTAATGAGTAAAATCTTAGACATGTATTTATATGAAATTTGCATAAGAGTTGTGATTTTACCTTTGTGAAAATTATATTTTAGGATATAACAATATATATAAAAGAATGAATCTATTAAATTAAGAAGAAATGATGGAATCAGAATATCATCACTATTTTGCAACTCTTAATGAATTAATTGATTTGGGCAATAATCCTCAATGACTGCTAACATCACACAAAAAAGAGATAATCAAGAAATATGAACCTTATGATGGAAATATACAATGTCACCTATAAAGAAGTTTTGCTAAAAATATTGAACCTGGATCTGAACACGCAGGTCAATGAATAAATTAGGTTTCAGAACCATGTTTTTAGGTGCCGTCAAGTCAATTTCGACTCTTACAGACCCCACGTGACAGAATAGAACTGCCCTATAGAGTTTTCTAGTTTGTAATCTTTATGGGAGCAGATCGCCAGGTCTTTCTCCTGTGGAGCCACTGGCTGGGTTTGAACTGCCAACCTTTCGGGTAGCAGCCAAGTGTTTAACCATTGCACCACCAGTGTATTACTTAAAAAAAAAAAA
>NW_004444308.1:19742-21733 GCF_000243295.1 Trichechus manatus latirostris
TCTGCAGTAAACAGTGTTTCATAGCTTTAATATTATGACTTTTGTTTATTAGATTTTATCTTTTAGAATCTATGAAAGACTTTTAATACCAATAATTAAAATATTTCCTATTTTGATAATATGTAAGTAAAGTTATAATCAAAAGAAGTTGGGAAGTAAACTCCATATGGACAAGGGATGGGGAGGTACACGATAATTCCCATATGATCGATAAGGAATCAACAGTTCTGTTTGTTTTTAAAGTGGATGGAACTATAAATGGAGGCTTAAACTGTACTGTTAGAGTTTCAGGATATTTCAGTGGAGAAATCAAAAATTAATATTAATTATTCAAGGAAGAAATAGGTAGGAGATGTGAGATTATGTAAATCATCTAAATCCTCATGAAATAGTAGCACGAAAATGGAGAATATCTAAATTTGATACATGGAGAAATAGCTTTACAGCTATTTAACACCTTATTTTGCAAAATGAAGGAAGCACCTTAAAAACAAAACATAGCAAAGTTTAAAAGTAATTGTCTCTGGAGAGTAGAATTAAGAGTGGAGAAGGATGGATAAGAATGGGAGGGGATGATGGTTAATTTTAATTGTGAAGCTTTCATATTACTAATAAGTTTTATACTGAGGGACAAATGAAAAACATTGATATAATAAAGCTGAAAGAGAAGGTTCAATTTCCTTACATGTACCAGTCAATATATAGATATTTTCTATATTATGGTACCTATAACTGTAAAATCTTGGGAATAAGAACTAAAAAATAGAACTAGTTAATGGACTAAATAGGCTCTTTGGAAGCAGTAGTTTTTAAGCTAAAAACCAGCTTAAATATAAATGCTTTAGTGTTAGCTGTAAAATGAATACCCTAGTGAGTAAACATGTATCATGATAATTAAAGTCTCCTTGTTAGCAACATTTAGACAAGAAGATAAATAATTGGATTACCAGAAGTAAACATTTAGCCAAATGTTCATGGTGACCTGATTGACTAGTGAGCACTGCCAAGACTGGGTGCATAGATTGTAGGAGTTTACCTTCAGTAGCTAGCAAAAAACAACAAATTTGCTGTGTGTTAGATAAATATTTTGAAATTTCCAAAGACTGTTCAAATTTCATGTCTGTCTGCTCTGTGATTTAGGCTTGGAGTCAGTTATTAAATTCATGAGCCATGCCCTGGTGGATAATTCCTGCAAATATGCCCACTGATGGAAAAATAAACTGTTCGTACAGTAATAAATGCTGGGAGAAATGGGGAAGTTACAAATGAAAAGGCCTCGTATTAACGGATCTTAAGAGCTTCCAAATCTTCTCTAATTCTGAGATTGTCAGTGACTGTCTACACATACCGCTGAGAACAGAAGGGTCAAAGAAAACTATGAGCAACTACTGTAGCAATGTCTAAATGAGTATATTTGAGAGTTACACACTGATAAATAAATATGAAAGCCCAAGATTTATCACAAGTTGATATCATGATTTCGTTTATTTTTGCTTTGGGAGTTGGGCGTTGTCTCTAAAAATGCTTGTTTTGAAGGGAAAAACAAGTTCATCCTCTTCTCATTTCTACTATGGAGGATATTGGGGGTGTTAATATGAGTCTCAAAGATGAGTTTGATTGAAAGGCACTTCTACCTCATAGTGGATTTTGTGACCATAAACTGTGAATTTGGTTTATGAATGTCAAAAGCCAGTTAAGATCAACAGGAAGTGAGTAGGTTACACAACATCCAATAAGTTGAATCTATCATTTCTACCAACTGATTCTGAGAGAGTTCAGTTTCTTCCATGTGTAAATATAACCTGCTTTTAAACAATTATTTAACACGTAAGAATAAGGGAAAATGAATTTCTTTATGACTACATTTGCAAGGTAATATTTGTTTTGAAACAGAAGTCTAAATGTAGATACAGAAATTGTTGTGAAGTGAATGCATGTACACAGTCTAGAGTAAAGAAAGGGATTATGTAATTTGGAATCATCATTGTCAA
>NW_004444308.1:22858-24333 GCF_000243295.1 Trichechus manatus latirostris
TTCTAGAACATCAAGTTGCTTACTAATGCCTAGGATAACTATCTTCAAGCATTCCATTTCATTTTTAACAACTTCCAATTTGCCTTGATTCATACATTGTACATTTCATGTTCCAATTACTAATGGATGTTTACAGCTGTTTCTTCTCATTTTGAGTCATGTCACATCAGCAAATGGAGGTCTCAAAAGCTTCACTCCATCTACGTCATTAAGATCGGCTCTACTTTGAGGAGGCAGCTCCTCCCCAGTCATATTTTGAGTGCCTTCTAACTTGAGGGGCTCATCTTCTGGCATTATATCAGACAACATTCTGCTGTTATCTATAAGGTTTTCACTGGCAAATTTTTTTTCAGAAGAAGATCACCAGGTTCTTCTTCCCAGTCTGTCTTAGTCTGGAAGCTCAGCTGAAACCTGTCTACATGGATGACCCTGTTGTATTTGAAATACCAGTGGCATATCTTCCAGCATCACAGCAACATGCAAGCCACCACAGTATGACAAACTGACAGATGAGTGGTGGATGACGAATTGAAGAGGAATGGTGTGGCATTCATTGTCAAAAAGAACATTTCAAGATCTATCCTGAAATGCAACACTGACAGTGATAGGATAGTATCCATACACAAGGAAGATCAGTTAATACAATTATTATTCAAATTCACGCACCAACCACTAAGGTCAAAGATGAAGAAAATGAAGATTTTAACCAACTTCTGCAGTCTGAAATTGATCAAACATGCAATCAAGATGCATTGATAATTACTGGTGATTGGAATGCAAAAGCTGGAAACAAAGAAGGATCGATAGTGGGAAAATACGGCCTTGGTAATAGAAATGATACCAGAGATCGCATGATAGAATTTTGCCAGACCAGTGATTTATTCACTGGAAATACTTTTTGCCAACAACATGAATGGCAACTATATATGTAGACCTCACCAGATAGAATACACAAGAACCAAATCATCTATATCCGTGGAAAGAGATGATGAAGAAGCTTAATATCATCAGTTAGAATAAGGCCCTGGGCCAACTGCAGAACAGAGCATCAATTGCTCATATGCAAGTTCAAGCTGAAGTTGATGAAAATTAAAATAAGTCCATGAGAACCAAAGTACGACCTTGAGTATATCCCACCTGCATTTAGAGATCATCTCAAGAATAGATTTGATGCATTGAACACTAATGACCAAAGACCAGGCAAGTTGTGGGAGGACATCATACATGAAGAAAGCAAAAGCCCATTAAAAATACAGAAAAAAAAAAGGCCAAAATGGATGGGAGAAGAGACTCTGAAACTTGCTCTTGAGCATAGAGTAGCTAAAGTGAAAGGAAGAAATGATGAAGTGAAAGAGTGGAAAAGAAGAGTTCAAAGAGTGGCTCTAGAAGACAAAGTATTGTACTGAAATGTGCAAAGACCTGGAGTTAGAAAACCAAGAGGGAAGAACACATTTGGCATTTCTCAAGCTGAAAGA
>NW_004444308.1:27165-28047 GCF_000243295.1 Trichechus manatus latirostris
AAACATTCTTGTACAAGACTCTTCATAAACATATGCTTTCATTTCTCTTGCTTAAATGCCCAGAATTGTGGCTTCTTAGTCAATAGGTAGGAGTATGTTTAATGTGATAAGACATTGTCAGAACTTTTTCCAAAGTTGTATCATTTTACATTCCCACAAGCAAGGTATGAGTGTTTTGGTGATTACACATCCTTGCCAATACTTAGTGGTCAGTATATTGAATTTTAACCATTCTAGTGGGTGTGTAGTGACATTCATTATGATTTTAATTAGGATTTTCATCATAACTAATGATCCTGAGCACTTTTTCATTTGTTAATTGGCTATTCTGATATTTTCATATGTGAAGTGTCTATTTAGTGTTTTGCCAATTTTAAAAATTGGATTGTTTGTCTATTTATTTGTAGGAGTTACTTATATATTCAGGATAGAAGTCTTTTGGCAGATTTATGTTTTACAAGCATTTTCTCCCAAACCGTGGCTTGCCTTTCATTCATTGCCATTTGATGAGTAGAAGTTTTAAGTACTGATGAAAATATTACCTTTTTTGTGTTTTATTGTTATTACTTTCTGTGTCTTGTCTAAGAAATCTTTTACTTTCCCAGTTCACAAAGATATCTTTCTGTAATTTCTTCTAAAAGCTTCACAATTTAAGCTCTTACATTCAGGTCTATGATCCATCTTCAAATAATTATTATGTAGCGTATGAGATCAGGGTTAAAGCTCATTTTTTTCTGCATAGAATACAGTTGTTCTTATTGATTTGTTGTAAAGACTTTCCTCATTTAATTGCTTTGGCACCTTTGCTGAAAAGCAATTGTTTTTACAACTTTGTGTCTATTTTTGGACTCTCCATCATGCTTCATTAATCTAGTTCTCTAT
>NW_004444308.1:37922-41883 GCF_000243295.1 Trichechus manatus latirostris
TTTAACATTCTAACCTTCATAGTGTCAGTTGGGAATAATGGACTTCTCTGGTACCAGCAACCTCTTCATTGCCCAAATGCTTGGGATCTGCTCTCTGCTCCTAATCCTTATGACCTTGAGTTTTTAAGTTTTGCTGGATTCTTCTGTATTCCCTGTGGGCACACGTTTTCTTCCCAGGAGTTAGACCGCGGACTTATAGTAACCTTTCCAGTTTCCAGCCCTGAAAGAATTTTTTTTCTCTTGCTCTTTGAATATTACTTTGGTCATTACTGTAGAAAATTGAGGTTTGAGTGGGTTAAAAACATGGAATCAAACCACCAGTGCAATGTCAATCATCCATTTGTTTTATAATGAAAGAAATAATTTTCATATGTAATAGAGGGAATACACATGGTAATTCTTAAACTATTATGCATGTTCGTATGTAGATCGAAGAGGAGAAAATATTGTACTTTCAAAAGTTTTTTTCTGTAGTTAACCCTATTCCTGTCTTTAATATAAGAAATGACTTTTAAAGAATCATGCTGTTGAATATAAGTTTTTGATTTGATAACCTAATACAAATTTCTATGTAGACAAAAATCATTATGTTCTCTATAATGACTGCCAGAAATTAAATAGTAGTCAACAATTAGCTGGATTCCCTGAGGTTCTGAGAATTCATTATAGCTAGGAATTAGAAGCCCATCTCTTAATTTCTCTTTTATGCAGAAACTAAGTCAAGAGAAACATTATTCATTTGCTCACTGAACAAAGGGAAATATCTGAGCTCATTGTTGGGTTTCTGAAAAACCATCATGATTGCTATTAGCTATAAACGACAAAGTTAAATCGAATTATTCCTTCAGGAAATTTCATTTTACTGCATATACTGATTTTTCTTTTGCTTGATTTCTAAAGAGATTATTGGCAGTGCCAATAATTTGACACTTAATCAGAAACTGTCTTATATTTTTCTTTATTTTCAGGCTTATGGGGTGAGGGCAGAGCTATCTCCCCAGCAAAGTCCATGGTTGATCCATATTTTGTGACTTACCATAGTGTAGGCCTGTACTGGATGCTTGGGATATACTTCCTGTAATAATAATTAAGAAAATTTGGGGTTATAGAGGATTCTGGAGTGTTTACATTTCATTGCATAAACCATGGAAAGCACGTATAGTTCCTTAATATGACACATGATAAAAACACATTGTGGGACATCTCTTCTTGTAGTGCAATGTAGGATGGATTAGAAAGGATAGAATATGGAAGCAACAATACTAGTTAGGAGGCTGCCACAGAGAACTAATCATTTCTATGGACTCTGTGTCCCAATCTAACTAAAGTTCTCATTGCTTCTATATCGTTCTGTTTCTTTTGTCTTTATTTGTCTTGTCCTCTGTACCTGCAATAGCCTCTTTTGGTAGCCTTTCTTCCCTATATCCTAGAACCAACCAAGGCACTAATGAATGTGATGCCCTGATGAAGTACTGCCTCTATCTAAGTATTTTCTGATTCCCTTAGTTGGTAGTTTTCTTTCTCATCTCTGAAACCCCAGCACTTTATCTCTAAAGATACACGAAATATTTCCCCTCTTTGGGCATTTGGGTTGCAAGAAGTTACTCATACCCCTCAGTTCATGGCATACTGTCATCATGATGGTGTGCAAAGCCCATCGTGTTGAGTTTTATTTTATTTTTCCTCTTCACACTGGGTTCCCTCTCTGGATCTTGTTTGGATTTTTTTGGACAAAACTGATTAGGAGCTAATAAACAGCTTGATCTTGGAATTCTGTTCTTGAGAAAGATGACCGAGGTATCAAGGAAACCCATTCCATTTATTTATAAATTCTGCAAAAATTCCAGAGACAGCAGTGTGGCCTGTGGCGCATGCTGCCTGTGTGTAATGTCTGCCCTGCCCTCTCACTATAGTCGCCACTTTAGTTAGGCCTCACAGGGTTCTGAGGAGTCCTGCAATGCACAAAAAGAAAGAATGTCAAGGAGGAGAGGAGAACAACTCTTCAATGTTGTTGCGCTTCAAGAAAGATGAAGACTGAGACTTGGTCATTAGATTAACAACAGAGAGATCACTGATGACCTTGGAAACACCAGTTTTGGGGGACTATCAGGGTATTGGAGTCCCTGGGTGGTGCAAATGGTTAACACTCAGCTGCTATTGAAAGGTTGGTGGTTCGAGTCCACCCAGAGATGCCTTAGAAGAAAGTCTTCATGTTCTATTTCCAAAAAAACAGCCACTGAAAACCCTACGGAGCAATATTTTACTCTGACACATACGGGGTCACCATGAGTCGAAAATGATTCAACGGCAACTTGTGTGTGTGTTTTGGGGGGGAGGGATTAGACTGATTTGAGCATGATCATGAGAGTATAGAAGTAGAGGAACTGGAGAGAGCAAATATAGCCTCCTCTTTTGAGGAGATTTGTGCTAACCAAAAAAGAAGTAATCATAAAGAAGTCACAAAAAAATAGAAACAATATAGTTGAGTAATAAAATGCTATACATGCTAGAAGTATATTTACTATTACTACACAAATTCAGGTTCTTCTGTCTAAGAGGGGCAAGTATGATGGGACCTTTTATTAAACAGGGCCTTGGTCTGGGTAGATACTGTAGTTAGATTATTCAGAAAAACAGTAAAAATTTGATTTCAGATTTAAATAAGTTAGTTTAACATACTGAATTTTCCAGGTTAAAAATTCTCCTCTGTCCTTGCATTTTGTATGTTATTGTGAGGTGCCATCAAGTTGGTTCCAACTCATGGCGACCCTGCTGGAAACACTGCCCAGTCCTGCAACATCCTCACAATTGTTGCTGTGTTTGAGCCCAATGTTGCAACTGCTGTGTCAATCCATTTCGTTGACTGCCTTCCTCTCTTTCACTGACCCTCTACTTTATCAAGCGTGCTGTCCTTCTCCAGGAACTAATCCCTCCTTTTTGTATACCTGCTGATATTTGGAGGAATATGAAAATAATGTCAAACATTATTTTTATTTTCATGACTTTGCAAGTGAAATGAAGCTGG
The DNA here is from genome assembly GCF_000243295.1 of Trichechus manatus latirostris. Classification (NCBI taxonomy): domain Eukaryota; kingdom Metazoa; phylum Chordata; class Mammalia; order Sirenia; family Trichechidae; genus Trichechus; species Trichechus manatus. The sequence continues at coordinate 40,948 of NW_004444308.1, forward strand.
CCAGAATGAGAATGTTAGAATAAGCATGTTTTATTGAATTATGCTTTTAATAATGCATTCCATTATTATAAAACATCTTCCACTGTTGCATTGTGTTAGCCACTCAATAGTAAATGGAAAAGCAATTCATAATTAAATTAATGAAACCTAGCACGAGGGTGACCTTTTTGGTAATTCATTCTGTAGCTGAACTGCAAGGTAGATATAAAACACTGTATGATCCTTGACATATATTATGGATTTAAATAAATTAAATGAAATTAATGTAATACACATGCAGCTGAAGAGTGTGGAAATAAGGAGTATTTTTATGTGTGACCCTCCTAATTAGGGAGTGAAATAGGCTTTTAACAAAGCATCACATTGTCCCTATTATTTTGTTTAGGACAGGGTCTAGAACTGAAGGAAAGGCTTTAGTTGAAGCCTCCATTAAAATTTATTATCCCCTATTCCTGACCTGTGGTTCAAATCCAAAGTGTAAACAGAAAGTAGAATGACTAGTTTTTGCTGTAAGGGACTTCCCAGTGGTTTCTAAAACTGATATCCTATCTCTACTAGTTCATGAAAAGCCCATTAAAGAGTAGCAAAAGAGGCAATTTTCATTAATGACCCACTTCTCTTTCTGTCTATGCGTTTACTTCCTGTATATTTATATGTATGTGAGTGGATATGCCATCCATTGATAAGATATATTAAAATGCATTTTATTTATGCATTATAATAAAGAAATAGGCTTATGGAATAATTATTTTTATAGAACCAGGACTTATAAGTGATTTTCACTTGGTAAATTCTCTGGCAGAGGTTTTTTCTAAAAATTAGATTAAATCAAAGCTGATTATAAGGAAAATATTTTCCCCTGTCTTAGCTTCTTAGTGCTGCTATAACAGGGAAAAAAAAAAAAAAAAAACACACACAAGTAGGTGGCTTTAATGA
>NW_004444308.1:41983-44453 GCF_000243295.1 Trichechus manatus latirostris
ATAGAAGTCCGAATTCAGGACGCTGGCTCTAGGGGAAGGCTTTCTCTCTCTCTGTCATCCCTGGGAGAAGATCCTTGTCTCTTTTCAGCTTCTGTTCCTCAGTTCCTTGGCGATCTTCATGTGTCATCAGTCTTCCCCAGTTTGTCATTTTTCACTTCTGTGTCTAAACTGTTCCTTTTATATCTCAAAAACGATTGGCTTAAAACATACACTACAATGATATATCCTCATTAGCATAACAAAGGAAACCCTATTCCCAGATAGGATTATATCCACGTGTATTGTTGTTGTTAGGTGCCCTTCAGTCAGTGCTAACTCATAGCAACCCTGTGTACCACAAAACGAAACACTGCCCAGTCCTGCATCATGCTCACAGTCATTGTGATGCTTGAGCCCATTGTTGTAGCAACTGTGTCAAGCCATCTTATTGAGAGTCTTCCTCTTTTTCACTGACCCTCTACTTTACCAAGCATGTTGTCCTTCTCCAGGGACTGATCCCTCCTGACAACATGTCCAAAGTATGTAAGACGTAGTCTTGCCATCCTTACTTCTAAGGAGCATTCTGATTGTACTTCTTCCAAGACAGATTTGTTTGTTCTTTTGACAGTCCATTCAATATTCTTCTCCAACACCACAGTTTAAAGGTATCAATTCTTCTTTGGTCTTCCTTACTCATTGTCCAGCTCTCGCATGCATATGATGTGATTGAGGATACCATGGCTTAGTCTTCAAGGTGACATCTTTGCTTTTCAACACTTTCAAGAAGTCTTATGCAGCAGATTTGCCGAATGCAATGTGTCTTTTGATTTCTTGACTGCTGTTTCCATGGATGTTGATTATGGATCCAAGTAAAATGAAATCCTTGACAGCTTCAGTCTTTTCTCCGTTTATCATCATGCTGCTTATTGGTTCAGTTGTGAGGATTTTTGTTTTCTTTATGTTGAGGTGTAATCCATACTGAAGGCTGTGGCCTTTGATCTTCATCAGTAAGTGGTTCAAGTCCTCTTCACTTGCAGCAAGCAAGGTTGTATCATCTGCATATTGCAGGTTGTTAATGAATCTTCCTTCAATCCTGATGCCCCATTTTTCTTCATATAGTCAGCTTCTTGGACTATTTGCTTAGCACACAGATTGAATAGGTATAGTGAAAGGATACAATCCTGACACACACTTTTCCTAACTTTAAACCTCACAGTATTCCCTTGTTCTGTTCAAACAACTGCCTCTTGATCTATGTACAGGTTCCTCATGAGCACAATTAAGTGTTCTGGAATTCCCATTCTTCACAATGTTATCCATAAGTTGTTATGATCCACACAGTTGATTGCCTTCGCATAGTCAATAAAACACAGGTAAGCATTCTTCTGGTATTCTTTGCTTTTAGCCAGGATCCATCTGACATCAGCAATGATATCCCTGGTTCCATATCCTCTTCTGAATCTGCCTTGAATTTCTGGAAGTTCCCTGTCAATATACTGCTGCAGCCGCTTTTGAATGATATCCAGCAAAATTTTACTTTTACTTGTGATAGTAATGATATTGTTAGGTAATTTCCACATTCTATTGGATCACCTGTCTTGGGAATAGGCCTAAATGTGGATCTCTTCCAGTTGGTTGGCCAGGTAGCTGTCTTCCAAATTTCTTGGCATAGCCAAATGAACACTTCCAGCACTGCATCTGTTTGTTGAAACATCTCAATCAGTATTCCATCAATTCCTGGAGACTAATTTTTCACCAATACCTTCAGTTCAGCTTGGACTTCTTCCTTCTGTACCATCAGTTCCTGATCATATATTACCCCCTGATATAGTTGAACTCCACCAATTCTTTTTGGTATATTCCTTACATCTTCTTTTGATGCTTCCTGCATCGTTTAATATTTTCCCCGTAGGATCTTTCAATATTGCAACTCGAGGCTTGAAGTTTTTCTTCAGTTCTTTCAGCTTGAGAAATGCTGAGCATATTCTTCCCTTTTGGTTTTCTATCTCCAGGTCTTTGCACATTTCATTATAATATTTTACTTTTTCTTCTCAAACCACCCTTTGAAATCTTCTGTTCAGATCTGTGACTTCGTCACTTCTTCCTTTTGCTTCAGCTACTAGACGTTCAAGAGCAAGTTTCAGAGTCTCTTCTCACATCCATTTTGGTCTTTTTTTTTTCTGTCATTTTAATGACCTTCTGCTTTCTTCACATAGGATGTCCTTGATGTCATCCCACAACTCGCCTGGTCTTCAGTCATTAGTGTTCAACTCATCAAATCTATTGTTGAGATGGTCTCTAAATTCAGGTGGAATATATTCAGGGTTGTACTTTGGCTCTCCTGGACTTGTTTTAATTTTCTTCAGTTTCAACTTGAACATTCATACATGCAATTGATGGTCTGTTCCACAGTCGGCCCCTGGCCTTGTTCTGACTGTTGATATTGAGCTTTTCCATCATCTCTTTCCACAGATGTAGTCCATTTGATTCC
>NW_004444308.1:44849-45844 GCF_000243295.1 Trichechus manatus latirostris
GTATGGATATTATCCTATCACTGAGAGCATCGTACTTCAAGATAGATCTTGAAATGTTCTTTTTGACAGTGAATGCAATGCCATTCCTCTTCAAGTTGTCATTCCCGGCATTGTAGACCATATGATTGTCTGATTCAAAATGGCCAGTACCAGTCCATTTCAGCTCACTAATGCCTAAGATGTTTATTCATTCCATTTCATTTTTGATGACTTCCAATTTTCCTAGATTCATACTTTGTACATTCCGCATTCTGATTATTAATGGATGTTTATTATGATATTAATGGATTAATGGATGATTATTAATGGATTTCTCATTTTGAGTCATGCCACATCTGCAGATGGAGGTTCCGAAAGCTTGACTTCATCCATGTCATTAACGTCAGCTCTACTTTGAGGAGGCAGCTCTTCTCCAGTAGTCTTTTGAGCGCCTTCCAACCTGAGGGGCTCATCTTCTGGTACTATATCAGACATGTTCTTTTGCTACTCATAAGGTTTTTACTGGTTAATTCTTTTCAAAGGTAGACAGCCAGATCCTTCTTCCTAGTATGTCTTAGTCTGGAAGCTCAGCTGAAACCTGTCTGCCATGGGTGACTCTGCTAGTATTTGAATACTGGAGGCATAGTTTCCAGCATCACAGCAACACGCAAGCCCCCACAGTATGACAAACTGACAGACGCTTGGGGGAATTAAGATATATAGACCTTACTTCAATTCTAACAGAAAAAATATAAAAAAATAATTGTGAGACAACTGAATAACTTGAAACCAGATGGTATTCGATGAGGTTAGGTAATTATTGTTAAATTTTTAGGCACAATGAGAGTATCAGATTTATACTTAGGAAAAGAGTCCTCATCTTTTAGAGAGTTATGTTAAAATGTTTATGGGTGAAATTATATAATGTCTGTTATTTGTTCAAAGTCTAGGTTTTTGTGGGAATGGTAAGGTATAGATCCATCAAGACTGGCCATGACCTAAAATTTGTTGAAGAT
>NW_004444308.1:46014-47280 GCF_000243295.1 Trichechus manatus latirostris
ATGTTCTTTCTTATATGTATATGAATGGATAATAATATATAAACAATAACTTGTTTAAACAAATTATTTTAAATAAAGTTTATTTGTGTTACCACAATATATGATTGTGGAAAATAGTTTTTTAGTCTCAATATTTCATTTTCATAACCTTTAATTAAACTGTCCCATAAAGCTTGAACCCTTTCTGTTTTTACACTATAGTTATCTTGTCATTATAAATTTTCTTAAAGGATTTCATGTTTATACCTACAATAAGCAATGCAAATTGTGAAATGTAACATCTAATGTGGTGAGCTGCAGAATAATAGCTAGTAATTTGCTTGGTAAGTGAAGCAAACTATTAAATGATTTATTATCAGATTTTATATTGTATTGAGAATCTGTGATATAAATCTTGCTATATTTGAATAATAATAGTGGACAAATCACTTTCTATGACTTCTATCATTTTAAAGGAAAGTGATTATCCTTCATTGATTTGAGAATGGTATGTATTTGTCACTTTTGACATGACAGAGCTGAGTAATGTTAGGATATAATAAGCTTCCTCTAACTATTTTGAATGTCTGTATTAGAGAAGGGAAAAATGGAGAAAAAATACAAGTCCGTAGTAAGGACAGTGAAGAGAAGCTTGAAGGACTTAAAAAAAAATATAATGTAGGGTAATATATTGGGTTTTTGATTCCTGTATTTCCTATCAATTTGTAGTACGATCTAAGAATTTTGATCAGATTCAGATTGATCATTAGGAAGACTACTACTTAAGTGGATTTCAAGTGGTATTGTGTACTTTCATTAGGAGACACACACACAATATTTTGCTTCCATCTCTTCCATCAAGCCATTGATGATCATTGACTTGAAAAGAGTCCTGTTTAACAGTGGCCAGGCCCAGAGAGCGTCTTAGGAACTTTTAGTCTGGAGATTAATTTCTCCCTCCTTTCCTTTCCTCCACTACATCCCCACTACTATTTCTTTAGTTCCCGTGTCTGATAGAATAATGCAAGAAATGTAAATCTTCAGCTTAGACCAAGATAGCTAAGTAAGTGAAATGTCAGCTAAAGCAAGAGTATAATGTTATCAGTTACTGCAGATCCTAATTCCAGAGACTAGCACAGGATTTAGTACACAAAAACGTTGCTACTTTTGCCCAGTTCCAAGAAGGCTTGGTTGGATTTCTCTTGCATTATTCAGCTTAGATTTCTAAGGCAGACACACTGATAGAATTGTTGCTCAGTCTGTCTTGTTAGAGGAAAAACTGGTGAA
>NW_004444308.1:51863-56390 GCF_000243295.1 Trichechus manatus latirostris
GAGAACAAGACTATGATCCTTACTGGGATTGTGACCTTATCATAATTCTGGTACTCGTGGCCTGCTGCTCGTTCCTTCTGAACCAATTCCAAGATACAGTTTTTCAGGCTGAGGACATCTGATAGGGGATGTCCATCTTTCAAAGTTCCTACAGGCTCCCTAGATGGACTGTAAAGAAAAAATATCAACATAATGATTCAGCAATTTAATGATATTAATCCCTGCCAGGGAACCGGTCATAGCAGGAGGAATATAAATAAATCAATATGTAAATAAATAACCACATCCCTTAGTGTCTACCCATTCACCAAGCCTTTATTGCTACTTGCTGTAATCAAAGCATTGTCCTCTGTATTCTGGGAAAGCAGAAGGCTAACACTTGCTTTTAAACATCAAAGAGCTACAGTCTCATGGGGAGAGAGACAAGTAAACAGGGAAATATAAAGCAGAATGTGGTATGTTTTATAACTGATATAGAAACAGCATAAAGTGTGCAGACAGAGGAAGATGTAATTAATTCCAGTTTAGGAAACCAGGGAAAATCTCTGAAAGAGGTGATTTTGTGTTAAGCCTTGAGAGGTGATTGGTGGAGAAGGGGAGTAGAGATTATATAAAACCCAAGGGGTGGGGGACATACGCAGAAGCATGGAGATGGGAAGCTCATGGAAAGGTTAGAACCTGGAAAGTTATCTGACAACATGGAAAGGGTGGAAGATGTAGCAGATATTGATATTGAAGAAAGCAGATGGTAGTTTTGTGCGGTGTGTTCTATGTGGTATGATGAGGATTTGGGACTTTCTTTAGGCTATAAACAGCTATTGAAATATTTTCAAGAAAGGAGTGACATATTCTGACTTTTTTAATGAGGAAGACCATTCTGTGGTATTAATATATCTGAGGGTAAGAGATTAATCATGAGGCTATCGCATAGTGGAGACAAGAGAGGCTGAGATTCCAGGTGAAAATAAATAAGCCAACTTCTTCCCCTAAAATATGAAAAACTGACAAGAGGATCAATGAAGATAGGGAGAAATGTGGAGGGAGCTAGAGGGACTCACTTTAGTTTCCCTCAACCTTCTTAACCAAGTAGCCAGTAAGTAAATCAGGTAAGAGGTTAAGTTTGACAGTTTTAAGGAGTGTCTTGGAAAAAAGAAATTAAAATGTGATTTGATGTAGACTGCACTAAAATAACGTTGCTATTTCAAATCAGTGTAATAATGCATCAAGCGCTCATCAGCTCACAATGTGGGGAGGGGTGGGAAGAAGCAAGGGACACTGTAGGTGTGCTGAGTTATCCAGGACACAGTGAAGAGTGGCCCCATGGAGATCACAAAACAGATTAGTCATAAATTTCAGGAGTAAAATTTTTGAAAAAGAGATTCCATTTGTCCTCAGGTAGTAACAACAAAAGTTTACTCAATGGTGACTAACCATTGGCATCAATTTATGAGAAGCTCTGGTTCTGATCTGTGACCTTTTAGCCTGCTTGGTACATCCCTCTGAGTGCTTTTCCTTTCTAGTTCTTCCCCCCATCATCTTGAGATGCCCAGTTCAGAGTGTCCTATTCCTTAATTATTAGTTTTTAAATTGGAATGTGGATAAGATATAGATAAAATGAATGACCATCTGGTGCCAGAAAAAGCACCGATGTTCATACTCATATTAAGGTTTTATGATGAGGAGCAGCAAATAGAGGATGGGAGGGGACAGAGTGGAGGGGCTGCCACAGTATAGTATGTTTGTTCCTGTTTAAATGTGAGGGACCTGACATGCAATGTGCAACTACTACGTGTCAGTTACCATGTTTAGTACTTTACATATATTATCTCTTTTAATTCTCAAAACAGTTTTATGAGGCAGGAATGAGTATTCTTATTTTACAAATAGTGAAATTAGGAATTGAAAGATGTGAGAATGCTTGCCTTAGCTTATCTAGCTGATTAGTAGTAATACTAAGGTTTGGACAAAGTCCATTTGATTCCAAAGAATATGTTCTTTCCCCTATGTCACATTGACACCCATGTGGAATGCAAGCATATTTAAATCTAGTATTCAAGCTAATCCTGAATTTTAGAGCATCTGTTAGTAAAATGATCCATTTATATGCCCTGATATATTACTTTTTAGGAGCCATTACCATAAAAATTTTAAGGTGTTTCCGAGAGCAAAATGATGATGATTACTATTACCAAGCCTCATGCAATGGGATTTCACTACAAATTTCGTTCCATCCCTGTCTATTAACCCTGTCTTCCCCAAAGAGAAAAATATTCAGTGAAATAGTGCTCCAATTGACTCATAAACTGCTTGGGACTATATCAAATCAAGTGTGATTTTAAAAAACTTCTGTAATAAACCTGCTGACCTGCAGAATACATAGGGTATAAGACTTCCCTCATCTCTTAAGTCAATGTTGTCAATCTCTTACTGAGGAAACTCAGCAAATTGTCAGCCTGTAACAAGACTATTCGACTTGCTATAGAGATTGTTTTGCAGCCTCTGCTTCAGTGACTCATCCTCACTCATTCCCAATAGAATATTTGCAGGCAGAAATCATATTCAAATTTCATCAGGACACCATAGTGCCATTTCTATAAGGGGCCCTGGCATCACTGGAAGAGTGTGTAAGAATTGATTAGCCATCAGTGGTTTGGCTTTGTAATCTCTCCTCATGCTTTGCTTAAATCTTAATATAGTCATGGCAAAAAAGCCATGCTCCAAAATTAGATGGAAAATCCCTAGCTCACAACACCCGCTGTCAGGAATGCTTAGGTATTTCAACATGTTAGTAAAAAACTACACCCTTCATTCAGGGCTCTGTGCACCCTTGGCAGTATTGATACTCTAGGAAGGAACAAGATAGGCCTGAAGCAAAGAGGCTGGATTTACAGAAGGACAACACACCTATCAACCTTGACTAGTGAGAAAGAAATATTCTGGGATAAAAGGATTAACATTATGATCTTTAGCCTCCTGGTGGATGGAGCTGCCTTATTGATGTTCAGATATGTGGCTGAGTACATGCGCATGAAGTTACTCAGCACAAGCCTCATAGTTCTGAATTCAAACTGTTTTCTGGTTTCTATTCTCTTCTAGCATAACAGCCTGCTTTTTAGCCAAGAAGGATGAAATCAGAACACTTTGATCCTTCGTTTTCCAGGGATTCATAGTATCCTCTAGGTTTATAGTTCATTTGTTCATTCATTTAATGATCTTCTTTTAGGTTCTAGGAACTGAGGTAGGCACTGTGCAGATAGAGATAAATAAAACAACTCATAGTCTAGAAGGAGAGACAGAACACAAGACAAATTGGAATACAACTGGAAGGCTTTAATATAAGACGTATGAATGGACTAACGGAGCCCCAAGAAGGAACTTAATACATACTTAATGTAGTGAATAGCTAGAGGAGATCATTTTTAACATGCTCCTCTTCTGTGTGATTATTTTTTAGTATTAACCATGACATGAAAAAAAATATATATTTCATGTGTGAATTAAAATTTGCACTCATCAACCAAAAATTTTATACTTGTAGTTTGCACTGTTTCATTCTTTAAATTTTAAACACAAAAGCTACAAGAGGAAATAAAAAATGACACAATTGGATGTACTCCTATTCTTTTTCTGTATCTTTCCAGTCACTATGTGATTATTGTTTATTTCATACCTAATGTCTAAACTCAGGAATACAGTGTGTCACAGACTTCAGAGACGTGAACTGCATCCAATGTAAACTCAAGCTCTCAAGATTCTGAAAGATTACAAACTTACTCTTAAAATGAATGCATATATTTGAGTCTCTGTACTTCAAGAGCCTAATGTAGAACTAAGGAGCCCTGGTGGTGCAGTGATTAAGCGCTTGGCTGCTAACATAAAGGTCACCAGTTCTAACTGACCAACCACTCCATGGGAGAAAAGACCTGGCTATCTGCTTTGGTAAAGATAACAGCCTAGGAAACTCTAGGAATCGACTCAACGACAATGGGTTTTCTTTAATAAACATTACATTTTACGTGGAAGTTAAATCAGAAAACTCTCCGTTCTACATCGTTTTGCTCTACGCCGTCAAGTTGATTCTGACTCATAGCAACCTTATAGGACAGAGTAGAACTGCCCCATAGGGTTTCCAAGGAGCAGCTGGTAGATTCGAACTGCCAACCTTTTCGTTAGCAGCCAGTCTCTGAACTACTGTGCCACCAGGGCTCCGTTTATTAAAGAATAAATAATAAAAGATGTGCTAATTTTAACGTTACATACACATTACAGAAACTTACAAGTAACAGCAGCAATTGTTTAGAACTCAGACCAAAGGGTCCCTTCCTCCCCACTGGAAGATTTTTTAATCACTGAAATTATTTAGAACATGAGAATACAGTGATAACAAACCAAGTTTGCATTCCTGGGATAAACCCTACTTGGTCATAATGTATTGGCATTTTTAATATATTAAATACACACACATACATACATATACACACTATATCATATATATACATATATAAACATATATGTATATACATATGA
>NW_004444308.1:78044-86477 GCF_000243295.1 Trichechus manatus latirostris
GGAACCGACTCCATGGCACCTAACAACAACAATAACATGTAAACACTCCCTGATGTTTCAGTTCTGCCCATGAAATGAAAGATTTTTGTTCCCTACCAAAGCAGCCTTAGTGTAAGAAATTAGGTAAGATATACAGTTTTGGAAATATTTAGGAAAGCTGTAAGGACAGGTATTTCTCATAGTACCATAGGTTATCTGCTTTCCTGCCTGGGAGGACTCTGAGGCCAGATGACCTAGGTTCAAATTCTGACTTCACTGTTAATTAGCTGTGTCATCTTCGGCATTCTTAGCATCTTTATCTCTCAGTTTCTTCATCTGAAAAATGTGGTAAATGACAGTACTGCAATACAGTTTACATCTCAGTCCTAAGAGGACTAAATGAGGTAATCCATGTAAAATGCTAAGAACTGTTCCTAGCGTACAGTAAACCCATAAACCAGATGAAAAACCAAACCCGTTGCCGTCCAGTCGATTCCAACTCATACTGACCCTACAGGACACAGTAGAATAGCTCCACAGGATTTCCAAGGAGCGGCTGGTGGATTTAAACTGGTAACCTTCTGGTTGGCAGCGAAGCACTCCGTAGCCGTTAACCACTGCCCTATCAGGGGTCTGAAAATCCATAAAAAGGATTAATTAATAATAGTCCTAATGATAGCGCTAGTAATGCCAATCAAGTATTGTTGTCTGTACACACAGCCATAATAGTAGCAGTAACCCTCCACCCTTTGCACACACTCCAAAACATTGATCGACATCCTTCAAGTGGTTCTGATACGGTGTTGTCAGATGGTACTGTGTACTTTCTTTCTGCCCATGCAACAGCATTCTAAATGCTTTACTATAATTAATCCTCTGTAAAATGCTCTTTGAGAAGCATGTCGACATGCCTCTGGCGTTGCTTTAGTAGGTGCTAGAGCATTTAATTAACACACGTTGATGGTGTGGCTCTATGCAGAGTAACAGCTTCAGTGTCTCACGCGTTGTCAGGAAAAGGCCGGATGTCCTCATGCTGCCTCACGGGATCAGCCGCCCTGGGCGCTGCGGAAGCACTGCTTTTCCCTTACACGTTTCTTCACATGCTGCGATCTGGCTTCAGAGTAAAGAGCCCTCAAGCCTGCCTCTTCTGATTTCATGTTACCACATGGCAGAGAAGATGGATCACAAAGGTAGCATAAAATGTCTGAATTGAGGGCAGTCAGCTGTTTATTGCTAAATTGTCTGCTTCCAGAAAAGAGACTACAGAGCTGCCCTCTCCTTTTCCCCACACATAAAACTTAATGAGATATTAACATTTAAATTACAGCTCGCTTTATTTTTATTGTCTTCTAGAAGCTTTAAATGCATTAGACTGTTTCAAACTGCCTTCCGGGGATGCTTAAATAACACCTCCAGCTTTTCTGTGGGTCTTTTTCAACCTGGGTAACTGCTATCCTCCCCAAGTCCACAGAAGGGAATTTCAGTGATTGCTGAAACCCTAGGCTCTTGTTTGTCTAAATATCCCCATGTCTAATCTTCCAAACCTTCAGCCTGATAACTTGGACCAAATAAAAGGGAAAATATTAGCTCCCCTCCTCTTATGAATTCCCTGGGTGTCTAAGGCCTCGCCTACCTCTATCTCCTTCCTGTCCATGCATCTGCAATATGAGCACAAGATGGACTTTTAATGAGCATGTTGGACAGGAGAGAGCTACCCTGGTTTTGGGCCTGTTGAAGCTAGTTTTCCATTAACAGTAAATAAAAAGCGGAGAAGGCACAGAACGCCCTACTGCCCCTGCCCTCCACCACCATGACCACACTCTGCCCTGTGTGCCCAGACAATTGTTAAGACCCAGCTCAAATGCTATCTTTTTTCTGTAGCTTTTCCTAAGCCTTCTTCTCCTCTCCACCTCCCTCTGAACTTTCACAGAATGAGTTGCTCCCATCTTTCTTCTCATAGAATTAATTGTATGTATAACTCTAATATAGATTTATTATTTATTTTCATAATAACCAAAGGCACTAGTATTTGTGAAAGTACATTGTAAAATATAAAGATGCATGACACTTCTGGGTATTATTTTAACAATAAAAATATGATATTGGTTTAATGATTGATGAAGGCTTAGGACAAAGCATTTGTTTGAAGACAAATTCGTGCTATGAGAACTACAGTTCTGTGCTTCATGTGTGAAATTTAATGCTGCAAATTATATACATTTGTTTTCTATGTCTACATCTATGTCCTATCTGCTTGTCTGTCATGACACAATTATCTTATTCATATTTGTGCCATTTGGCAAACATAGGCTGACACATAAGGGACGGCTATTTGAATTGCTTGTTGAATTAAAGTGAACTAAAATAATAGATTTTATGTGAAAAAATAGGTAGAGTTTTAAAATATTTAAAACTACCTTCTGATCTGTACCCCTGAGTAAATCACCAAAGCATGGATTTCGTTATATTAAAATAACACCGGGTAGTGTTTCCTTCTGTTGTTCAACAACAAATATAACTAAATAATTGATATAATTAATATAACTAAATCATTTATTATCATTTTTTAGTGCTTACTTGTGCCAGGCACTATAATATATACTTACCACAACCCTATGTAAACCACTTATTATTATGCCTATTTTTAAAATGAGAAAACTGAGGCTCAGAAAAGTTAAATAATATTCATGAGATTATGAGGTTAGTAAGTAGTAAAGAATTCTGAATCAAGTTCAGACTCTATAATCTCTATCCACAGTATCATGGTCTCCCATGTGTTGGCCCAGTCCTCCATGGATTTTATTCTGCTCCTCTTTCTCTCTGCTTAAGCCTTGTTTCCTGTCACCCTAAGAGCTTCGCTTGTACTCATTGTGAAGTCTGTCACTTTTTAAACTACTGGACATGCTACCTTCCTACTTTGGTTCCCTTCTAAGTTATTCCACTTACTTGAGTCTTTCAAAGCTGCCACACCCCACTCACAATACATTTGCCAGCCATCCTCAATTCCTTACTGTGGGTCACAAAGAGAGAAGTAGCTGAGAGAATGTAGGTGGAGTGCTCAGAGTCTTGAGAACTGAAATGCCAAGTTAGAGTGACATTCTCTGTCATTGCCAGCAGTGTGCTCACAATAACAAAGGAATATGATGTTAAGCTGAAGATGCTGGCCGTGCTATTTAGTGTTGCAGAGGTATGCTGTTTTGTGGCAGTGAATAAGTCTTAAGTCCTTCTGGAACTTACAGAAAAGATGTTAAAAGAATCAGATAGGGTCATATATTTGAATGCTCTTTGAAAAGGGTAAAAAGGATTTTATAATGTTGGTTATTAAAACTCCTCACTTGGCTCTTCTTTTAATTCTTCTCCTCTGTCCTACTAAACGCATTATCTGTTCCCAACTAAGTGGGAGTTACTTGAGGGCAGAAACTGCTTCTTATGTAAGAGGAGACCTTCAATTTTGGGGAACAAACTACCTGAAATAGAAGCCCAGCCTGGCTCTGTTACTGACTAGATATATGACCTTGGGCAAGTGAGTTAAACTCTTTTTGCGTGAGTGTCCTCATTTGTAAAATGAGTATAAGATAGTATCTTTCTCATAGGGTTGTTGTGAGGATTAAATTAATTACTATAAGGCAAATGCTTAGAACAGTGCCTGGCATTCTTGAAGTGCTAATATGATTCTAGTTGTCCTGTTTACAATGACTTGCTTTGTCAGCGGGGCCCCTAGGTGGTTCAGTTAAGTGCTCAGCTACTAACTGAAGGGTTGGTGGTTTGAACCTACCCGGAGGTACCTCAGAAGAAAGGCCTGGCAATCTGCTTCTGAAAGGGCATAGGCTTGAAAACTCTATGGAGTGCGGTTCTACTCTGCAACATGTGGAGTTGCTATGAGTCAATATTAGCACCCTACTCTGTAGTTTGGAGTCCTTAGTGGTGTAAGAGCTTAACACACTTAGTTGCTAATCAAAAGGGTAGAGGTTCTAGTCCACCCAGAGGTGCCTCAGAAGAAAGCCCTGTTGATCTACTTTCAAAGAATAAGCCATTGAAAACGCAGTGGAGCACAGTTCTACTCTGACACACATGGGGACGCCATGAGTCAGAATCTAGTTAGTCTGCATTTTAGATAGATTCTGTTGACATGGTTCAAACTGCTTTCTCTTTGCACAAAAACATCCAAAGTAACTCGACTCTGTCAAAACCAGCCCTTGGTAATACGGAAACCTGGGAGATGTGGGCCTTTAAAGGCTGCTCAGCATTAAGTAAATAAATAGAATAAGATAAACCATTGCCATTGAGCTGATTCTGACTCATGGTAACCCCATATATTACAGAGTAGCTCTATAGGATTTTCTTGGCTGTAATGTTTACGGAAGAAGATCACTAGCCTTTTCTTTCAAGGCACCTCTGGGTGAGTTTGAACCACCAATTTTTAGGTTAGTAGTTGAGTGGAAACCATTTGCACCACCCAGGGCCCTCAACATTATGGACTGGAAAAGCAAGTACCGTATTTTTATGCAAATAGCATGCATTTGTTTGGTGGCCATGCCCTCCCACTGCAAGGCACCTTCATGCCAACTGGCGCTGCCATGCCAATCCTTTTCCACATGTTGCTGTAAAAAAAATTTAGCATAGCAGGCTTATGAAAATACCTCATAGGAGGAGGGCAGCTGGCAAACAAAGGCAAAAGGCATGTGTTATTTGCATGAAAATATGGTAATTGTCTAACTTATTGAGAAGATTGGATTAAGAAAATATGGATTCAATAGCACAGGAATGGCTCCCTCCTGCCTTGCTTAACGACAGAGCAAAACTACCTGAGTTCTCTACACTGGTTTCTGCATCTGAGATGATGGGTATTGAATTCCAAATGCAAATATTAACAACTAATACTGCTTAGATAAAATACTTTTTGATACATGATGAAATCATAATCCTTCAATTTAATAAAAGGGCAAGAACTCTTTTTTATGATTTTTGTGTGGTTTGTGTGTATTTTAAAACATCTTTATTGAACTATAATTCACATAACATAAAATCTATCTATTTAACATGTAAAATTCAATTATCTTAGTATATTCACAGGCTTTTGCCTGTAAGTCACCACTATCTAATTCTAGAAATTTTCACTACTCCCAAAAGAAGCCTGTACCCATTAACAGTCATTCGTCATTGTCCCCCCTCCCACTTCAACCCTAGGCAACCACTAATATACTTTCTGTCTCTGTAGATTTGTCTAGTCTAGATATTTCATATAAATGAAATCGTACAATATGGTATCTTTTTGACTGGTTTTCAGGGTTCGTTCATATCATAGCATTTATCCATACTTCACTCCTTGTTATTGCTATTCATCAGTTGATGGACATTAGAATTGTTTCTACTTTCTGACTATTATTAATAATGCTGCTATGTACAAGTTTCTGTGTAGACACAGGTTTTTGTTTCTCTTGAGTATTGTGTTAGGCTGGGTTCTTTAGAGAAGCAAAACCAGTGAAGTATATATATATAGAGAGAGAGAGAGACAGATTTATATCAAGGAAATGGCTCATATGGTTGTAGAGGCTGGAAAGTCTCAAGCCTGTGAGTCAAGCTAGAGGCTTCTGACTCATGTGGCTGCAGGGTTGGGTGAAATCAACACTGGCAGGTTAAACAGCAGTCCTCTGGCTCACAGGCGGCAGAGGCCGCTCAATCTCAAGATCGGCAAGTATGCTGCTATCTCAAGTCCCAAGAACTGGAGGTCAGATACAGGATCCAGAGTGAGCAAAAGCCCAAGAGCTTTGCCAGAAAGTCCACATATATTGGATACAGGCCACACTCCCAAGGAAACTCCTTTTCAACGGACTGCTCATAGCAGATCTCATCATGGAAGTGATTACATTATATCAGATTTTATTATGGAGGTGATTACATCATCATATAGCTGTCAAACTACATCATAACTGCCAAAACATTGAGAATCATGGCCCAGCCAAGTTGACACACAACTTTAACCATCACAGGTATATACTTAGGACTGGAATTTGTATGCATTTTTAAACCTGTGGCAAGATGATTATTGAATTACTTTTGTAAAGAAGTCAACTCAGAGGGGTTTTTACTGCATAGAAAGGTCAGCATAGATAGGAAAATGGTCCTAATTTTAAACAGGTTACAAACTATTTTCGAATAATTATCTTAATTGTTCTTCACCACTGTGCCCAGAAGAAGGAAGCAAAGATGTGATTATCCTGTTTTACAGATGAGAAAACCAGCTATGTTGACAAACCTGGCTTAGTCACACATTAGTCAAACAAGAGGGAGAGAGGAGAATAACCCTTTTTCCTGCATTCTTTCCAAAATTGCAGCTGCTGCTTTACTCCTGGATTATCGTGTTCTTACAGCTATAGAATTTTGCTCAGGATAGTTATATAGTAAATTTATTTTTGTTTTTTATGGATTAAAGCAGAACTTAATTAGAGATAATTAATTTGTAAGTGTATCATTTCATATATATATGAAGTCCCTGAGTGGCACAAACAGTTAAGCACTCGACTACTAGCCGAAAGTTTGGTGGTTTGAACCCACCCAGAGGTGCCTTGGAAGACAGGCCTAGTGATCTGCTTCCAAAAGGTCTCAGCCTTGAAAACCCTGTGGAGCACTTCTACTCTGCACACATAGGGTTACCATGAGTAGGAATCGACTTGACAGCAACTAAAAACAACAGCATGTATATGTATATGTATGTGTATGTATATGCATATGTATGTGTATAAAGGAGTCCTGGTGGCACAGTGGTTAAGAGCTCAGCTGCTAACCAAATGTCGACAGTTCGAATCCACGAGCTACTCCTTGTCAACACTTTGGGGCGGTTCTCTTTTGTCCTGTAGAGTCACTGTGAGTCAGAACTGACTTGACGGCAAGGGGTTTGGCAACGGGTTTGTATGTGTATATATATGTATGTATACAGGCAGTCCCTGGGTTATGAACAAGATCTGTTCCTAACTGTGTCTTTAAGTCTTTAAGCCAAATTTGTAGTATGTGGGAACAGGGGCATGGGGTTCTCATTTAGCCTTACTTTAGCGCAAGAAAAGGCTTGAAGCCTTTTCAATAATTTAAAAGCTGCAGCTGCAGCAAGTGAAGGTGCTTGTGATGAAGAATTTTTGTTGAGTAGGGGTTGGTTCAGTTATTTCAAAGTGAGGGCAAATTTACATAACATTAAGAGGCAAGTAAGAGCTGTCCTTAAGTCAGATGTTCGTAATATACATATTCTCTTCTCCCCTCAAGATGTCTAATTCTTTGACCTTTTCCTTTTTTCCTAATCCTTCTATACTCTGAAATTCCTGGGCTGCTGAATGATTCTGGAAAAAATTACAAAATATTTTTCCATTTTACCACTGCAGATTTCAGGTTTTCAACTCAGTCGGGACCTCAGAATTCTCAGCAAACACTTTTTATGTTTTTGGTCCATCTCTACTCTTGAGAACGTCACAGGCTGTCAGGGCAACGCTGACATCACATTTGATGTCTGACATCTCCACCTGGATCCCAAGCTTTTTAGTGCAGTGATTGCTTCATATGTTTTCCATCCTTGGCGTCTCCTGGAGTGACTTGCACATTGAGGGTACTCGTCGGTATTTGCTGATGAGGATTATCATGACTCAGTACCTTCCTACTCATTGCAAACCAGATTTCTGTTTATGATTTATCAGGCATTTAATAAAGACTTGATGTGTTGATTGCATGTGTCAAAAAATTGATAAAATTATCAAAATATTTTATTTATATACAGACCTTAATCAAAGGTGAACATTTAGAGGGAGCGATACTAGTAATAACTTATGAAGATAACCTAACTGCATTAATTTTATTTCTTTTATTTATTTATTTTTTCCTTTTGGGAGTTAGCTATACTCACACCTAATACTGGATATGGTATTTTATCCACTGAAACCAAAATGGATCTGATGGTTCATGGCTCAATTTGGTTTAATATTTTTATATTAATTTTGGTTAGTGTTAAGGACATGACTACCTAACTTTGACCTTGGACTTGACTTTGAAAATGATGAACATTTAAGTGTTTGAAAATGTGTCCAACACAAGCTAAATGTATGTTTCTGGGATTCTTATTTATTTATTTGGTAGTCTTTGAGGAAGTTCTTAATTTTAATAAAGTCTGATGTATCAGTTTCTTTTATGGGTAGTCCTTTTTTGTTTCTTGTTTAGGGAATCTTTGCCTGGTATGTGGTTGCTAGAACATAGAAATATAATTATTTTTTCCTTTTTTTTATTGTACTTTAGATGAAGGTTTACAGAACAAACTAGTTTATTAAACAATTAATACACATATTGTTTTGTGACATTTGTTGCCAACCCCACGACATGTCAACACTCTCCCCTTCCTGACCTTCAGTTCCCCATCCAGCTTTCCTGTCCCCTACTGCCTTCTTGTCCTTGCCGCTGGGCTGCTGTGCCCATTTAGTC
>NW_004444308.1:87622-113944 GCF_000243295.1 Trichechus manatus latirostris
AAGACCTCAGACACTACTCACCAAGGTAGAATGTAGAACATTGTCTTTCTAAACTGTGTTCTGCCAATTGAGCTAGATGTTCTCCGAGACCATGGTCCCCACAGCCCTCTGCCCAACAATTCAGTCCCTCAGGGAGTTTGGATGTGTCTGTGGAGCTTCCATGACCTTTCCTTGTACAAGTTGTGCTGGATTCCTGGATTTTGTTTTAAAGTCTGTTTTATCTGAGATTAGTATTGTTATTCCTGCTCTTTTTTGGTAGCTGTTTGCTTGATATACTTTTTTCCATCCTTTGATTTTTAATAAATTTATGTCTTCGTATCTAAGGTGTGTCTCTTGTAGACAGCATATTGATGGGTTCTGTTTATTTTTTTGAATCCATTCTGTCACTCTCTGTCTCTTTATAGGTGCACTTTAAGCCATTACGTTCAGCGTGATTATTGATAGGTGTGAGTTTATTGCTGTCATTTTGTGGTGCTGCCTTTCTTTGTTCCTCTTACCCTTCTGTGCTGAATTCCTTTTGTTTGTGGATTTTTTTTCATCTCTTTTGTATTTGTAGATTTTGTGTTTACTAAGACTTTGTTTCTCTTCTTTATTTTGAAGAATAGATTTGTTAACTTTCTTTGTGATTACCTCGAAATTTTCCCCATCTTCCTAAGTTTAAACCAGTGTTTTATTACTTGATAATGCCTTGACTTCCTCTCCATTTGAAAGTTCTATCCTTACACTGTTTATTCTCTCTTTATTATTCTGATATTGTTGTCAGTTACAGATTGACCTCTCTGGCTCCCTGTTGTGAATTTTTTAGTTTTGTTTTTGCCTTGAGAGTTCATTATCTAGGTTGGTATCTGGTTGATCTAGGCTGATGCTGTCTTATGTGCTAGATTCAGGTTGTTGTCTGATGTTGTTTGTTCTCTAACTAAAGGACTCCCTTTAATAATTCTTGTAAGTTTGGTTTGGTTTTTTCATATTCCCTTAATTTCTGTTGATCTGGAAATGTCCTAATTTTGCCACCATATTTGAGTGAGAGTTTTGCAGAATATATTATTCTTGTTGGCAGTTTTTTTCTTTCAAGATTTGATATATGTTATCCCGTTGCTTTCTTGCCTGCATGGTTTCTGAACAGTAATCAAAGCTTAGTCTTATTGTTTCCCCTTTGTATGTGACTTTTGGTTTTTCTCAAGCTGCTCTCAGGATTCTTTCTTTGTCTTTGGTTTTAAAAACCTGTTGCTGTCGTGTCAATTCTAACTCATAGTGACCCTACAGGACAGAGCAGAACTTCCCCATAGAGTTTCTGAGGAGTGGCTGGTGGATTTGAACTGCCGGCCTTTTGGTTAGCAGCTGAGCTCTTAACCGCTGTCATGGATTGAATTGTGTTCCCCCAAAATGTGTGTCAATTTGGTTAGGCTATGATTCCTGGTATTGTGTGGTTGTCCTCCATTTTGTGATTGTAATTTTATGTTAAATAGGATTAGGATGGGATTGTAACACCCTTACTAAGGTCACATCCCTGGTCCAATGTAAAGGGACTTTCCCTGGTGTGTGGCCAGCACCACCTTTTTTCTTACAAGAGATAAAAGGAAAGGGAAGCAAGCAGAGAGTGGGGACCTCACAGTACCAAGAAAGAGGCACCGGGAGCAGAACACGTCCTTTGTACCTGGGGTTCCTGCATGGAGAAGCTTTTGGTCCAGAGGAAGACTGACAAGAAGGACCTTCCACCAGAGCTGACAGAGAGAGAAAGCCTTCCCCTGGAGCTGATGCCTTGAATTTGGACTTCTAGCCTACTAGACTGTGAGAAAATAAATTTCTCTTTGTTAAAGCCATCCACTTGTGGTATTTCTGTTATAGCAGCACTAGATGACTAAGACAACCACTGAGCCACCAGGGCTCCTCTTTGGATTTAGTAAGTGTAATTATGATATGTCTTGGTGTTTTTCTTTTGGGGTCTATCCTATATGGGTTCATTGAGTTACTTGGTCAGCTTTTCATTTTTCATATTAGGGAAGTTTTCTGTCAGCAAATCTTCAATGATCCTCTCTGTGTTTTCTCCCTGTTCTGGAACTCCAATCACACGCAAATTTTTGCCTTTGATTGTATCCCACATCATTCTCAGGGCTTCTTCATTTTTTCTTCATTCTTTTCTCTGATTTTTTCCTCAAAACAAAGTAGTATCCAAGGATTTGTCTTCATTTTCAGTGATCCTGTCTGCTGTTGCATCAGATTTGCTCCTAAAACCTTCTATTACTCTGTCCATTTCTGAAATCTTGTTGTTTATCTTTTGGATTTCTAACTGCTGTTTTTGTATCATTTCTAGTTGTTTATTTATTTTGACCTTTTGTTCCTATATTATTTTCCTGATTTATTCCATTGTTTTGTCTGTCTTTTCCATGACTTTGTATTTTCCATGATTTTATCTATTTTTTCCTCATTTTTGTCTGCATTTTCCTTCATCTTTTGGAGAACCCTGAATATTAGTGTCCTGAATTCCCTATCAGGTAGTTCCAGTGCCTTTTCTTCTAGCAGAAGGTCATCTGGTGTTTTATTTTGGTTGTTTTCTGGAGTCATGCTTTCCTGTTTTTTTATATGTTTTGATATTGTCTGCTGTCTCCAGGACATTCAGGAATTATTTTCTTCACTTATTGATTGTAGATTTGATTGTTTCATCTTGCTTTTTGTTTTATTTGGTTATGTCTGGACAGGCAGGCTGGGTGTGTTTTGTTGCTTGCTCACCTGTGGGCACGGTACTTCTCACCATCTTGTCCAGGTGGGCAGGGCCAGTCACTCGGCTATGGTTCAGCAGAGCTGTCCAGCAGGGGTGGAGGGGTGGATAAGTAGTTTGCAGCACAAACTGGGGGTGATGGTGTGGTGCTGGGGGACAGTGCAAGGTGAAGTCCAGGGGACTGCATCAGAATTGCTCAGGGTCGTAGCACTCAGTGCATGGTGCAGATAGGCAGGAAGTAAAGGAGAGGATGTGATGTGCAGAGCTAAGTGGGTGGGTGAAAGAAGAGAGAAACAAAAGCAAAAAAAAAAAAAGCAGAAAATGAAGTAAAAAAAATAAAAGAAAGAAAAAAAGTAAATAAAATGGTGGTGCAGTAGGATTCTGCGGGTTGGGTGGATCAGACCCGGTGAGGCCGTGTGCTGGTGGCTCTCTAGCCAAGCAGTGTGGCTCGGCCTGTCGAGAAGCAGTGTGGGTGGCACACTGGGCTAGGTGGGCGGGAGAAAGGAAAGGAAAGAGGGGAAAGAGAGAGAAGAAACCAACAATCAAACAAACACACATAAATAAATAAAAAATACATAAAAACAACAAAAAAAATACGGTGGTGGGGGAGCCGGCTGTTGGGCGTGGGGTAGAATTGGGGTGGTGGTGAGTTAATGTCTCTCTCGCCAGGTGGCATGGCTTGGCCTGTCAGGAAGGGGTGGAGGCAGCACAGGGCCTAGGTGAGAGGGAGAAGGAAAAGGAGAAAATGTAGAATTGAAAGTGAGAAGGGCAAGTATAATTATTGTCCAGGACTTCTCCATCACTCAGAGTTAGATCCATTCATACTCTTTATCTGGAGGTTATTATTTTTTCTGGAAGATTAGTTTAATAAGATGAGACCAATATGAGACAGGATAGAAAGGAAGAAGAAAGCAAGTGGAGTACTCAGCCTAGCTGAGCTCATATTTTATTTCATACTACCTGCTTGACTCATGGCCAAACACTTTTATCCTTGAGATAGTGACTAAATCATAACAGAAAGGATTAGGCATTTCAGTCACCAGTCCTAATCCACCTCAGTGAAGCCTGAGTCATATATTCACACACATCTGCTTATAAGGAATTACTTTTATATGCCAAGTTCTATGTACACGGAAGCATTAATGTCAAAAGACTCTAGGATGACTTCAACATAAATGATAAGTATGTACAGTATAGTAAACATGTTGACATATATTTTAATGAGTTATCATTAGCACTTATCTTGGTGACCCAGGTCACTTACAGACAAAATTTATACTGTAGAATTTATACTGTAGAATACATAAGCTTCTTTCAAAGTCATTCAATCTAGATATCATGTGCATCTGGTAATGAGTAAGTTAACGTGTTTATTTTTAGCTTGTTAATAAGCCTTAAGATTTTAAAACCCATAAACACAAGGTACTGATCCTGTAGTCCTACAAATAAAAATGAAAAGTCATTATCTAATGGCATCACATAGTTTAATGGTTGGACGTTATACTTTCCAGGCATCTCCATACTTTATGTCAGTAAGAAATGGAAAATTCAAAGCAACCACTCTTTCATCCCAACAAACAGAGGAGAGACATTTTAGTAGCTGGCTTATGAAAATGAATTATAATTTTTCTGGGGAGAATTAGAGAGCAATAATGTCTGAATATATTACAATAATACTTTAACAGTCAGCTTAATTCAATGCACGAGGAGGACACACTCAGTTTTACTTTCCTGCTTACTTGAAATTCATTGTCTAGAGAGCCGTGTTTCATTATAGTCAACTTTTGTATTTCAGAGATCCTCAATTCCATGAGCTTGTGGCTCTAATGAAAGCCTCGATATACCCTCATACTCTTTTGGTCAGCACAATAAAAAAGTTCAACCTAAAAGAGTTTATTCCTTACACAAGAGTTTATTCCTTACAAAACCAGATTTCTAATAGTGTGGCATTGCACATTTCATGAGCCAGCTTGATTAACATGGTCTTTGGGGTGTCTTTTTTTCCTACATGCTGGCAGGAAAAGAATCTAAGATATAGCTGAGTGCCCCTGACATGGCAGACTGTTTATGTGGCTGGAGAAGCTTCTGTTTCTGGTAGAGGTCACAGGGGTGTGCTAGCCAATTATTGGATAAGGAGATTCACAGAGGGAAGGAACTATAACATGACTGCTGTTGTTTGTGCTTTACTAGCTCTGTGCCTATGGAAGGAACATGAATTAATTAGCTCAGCTGGGCTGAGATCTCTGCTAATAGTTGGGCATAAACAAGCAAGAAAATAAAAGGAAAGAAGATGGAACAAGGGAATGGGGTATGAGGAGGAGAAAGTCTGTGTTTTCCAAAAGAGGGAAAGGTGGGGCATATTATGCTATTCCCAAGATCAGCTGGCCTTGGCCCTTAAGGCCAGTTAAGATGTAGAGCACTAAACCAAGAGAGGGGTTCTAGAAGTCACAGCTGAGCATGGATGAGGGTCAGCATTGGCTATGGACTGCAGAGCTTGGAGCCAAGAGAGATATAAAAGGCAGTGATCCAGGCATAAGCCAAAATCAAGAGCCAACTCTCAAATCCACAGACAGTATTAATCCAAAGGGGTCATACTTGAAGGATGGAAAACTGAAGACACCAAGGCTGAGGAAGCAGGTTCAGAAGAGAAGTTTAATACGCGGAGCCTGGAGTGAGTCCCTGCAGAGCTGGAGTAAGTACTTCAAGTATGCCTTTGTCAGAGCAGGAGGGAGAGGCTAAGAAGAGCACAGCACACTCAGACATGTGAAGAGAACATTGATCTGTGGCTTCTAAAGCGATACTGGTCTCTGGAAGTCTGTTTGTGAGTTCAGGCATTTGCAAGTGCCAAAAATATCTCTTGGATAAGACCTAGAGACTAATAGCATTGGTTATCTCCAAGGAGAGGGACTACCTGACAGGGGTTGAGAGCAGGAGGGAGACTTTTCACTGTATTCTCTTTTGTATTTTTCTAGATTCTGAGCTATGTGAATATAAGAAAGAAGGTAATATCATTTAAATTAAAAATGTAAAAGAAAGATCAAATGGTAGAGCCAGACTTTGAACCCAGACAGTCAGGTTTCAGAGACATCATACTATGTGACTCTCTTATTGTATTTTTCACTTACATACTTACACTTACTTTATTCAACAAATAGATCTGTGTATCTTAGTCTCTCTTTGGGTGTTAATTAATTAATCAATTGAAGTTTCATTTCTGTCTTAGGCTGGGTTCTCTAGAGAAAGCGTATATATAAATGTATATAAACCAAAAACCCATTGCCATTGAGTCAATTCCAGTTTATAGCAACCCTATAGGACAGAGTAGAACTGCCTTATAGGGTTTCCAAGGAGAGGCTGGTGGGTTCTAACTGCTGACCTTTTCGTTAGCAGCTGTAGCTCTTAACTACTGTACCACAAGAGCTCCATAAATGTATATAGAGAGATTTATTTCAAGGAAATGGCTCTCACACAAATGTGGAGGCAAGTTCCAAACCATGGGCTAGGTGGCAGGCTGGAGGCATCTCCTGAGTCACCTGGTTGCAGGGGCTGACCAACCCAAAATCTCTAGGTCAGGTGCCAAGCTGCTGGCTCGCAGGGTTGTGGGAGCTGGTGAATCCAAAATCTGCAGATCAGGCAGCAGGCTAAAGCCTTCTCATGTCCCAAGAACTGGAGGTCAGAAGATGACTAGGCAAATGCAGAATCAATAAAGAGTGAACTTTTCTAGAACATTCGTTTATATCATGAATGCAGGCTACACCCCCAAGGAAACTCCTCTTCCAACTGATTGGCTGCTCACATTAGATCACAAAATGGGAGGTGATACATAGTGTCTGCCAAACCACTGAGAATTATAGCCTAGCCAAGTTGACACATAACATTAACTATCACACTAGCCTTTCCTCTTTGGGAAAGATACTAATGTCTCTCAGCCTCTATTTTCTCGTCTGTAAAATCAAGATAATCATCTGCTTTCAGACATTGTGAGCAAAACAGACAATACCTCTGCCCTTGTGGATCCAGAGACCCAAGCATCATCAATGAGTTGATGGTTGTGGCCATTGAAGAACATGAGATTTCCTGAGAAGAATGTGTATAGTGAGAAGAGAGATGATATAAAGACACAGCCCAGAGGGGGAAGAAAAAAGGCACAAATCCAAACAGACCTAGACATTAATCTTACATTAGTTAATACGGTGTGACCTTAGGCAAGTTACTTAATCTTTCTATGTCTCAGTTTTCTTATCTATAGACTGGGAATATTATCCTGCTTATAAGATTTTTATGAGAATTGTATGAGAGAACATATTTAAAGCACCTACTATTGCACTAGCATGATAAGCAGTCAATACATAGGTATCTAAGAATTTTATCTATATAGCTACCAATATATAAGAAACAGAGGGGGAAAAACACAAAGGAGATTGAAAAAAAGAGTGGTCACAGATGGAGAAGTAAAACCAGGAAAATGTGGTGACATAGGAACCAGGGGAAATGACAGTTTCAATAAAATAGTGGTCAGTAACATCAAAGCTCAAATGGCATATGGTATGCCTGGATGAAGCCATGGTCTTTTCAATTACCTCATATGCATGTGAAAGCTGTACAGTGAAAAAGGAATACCAAAGAACTGACACATTTGAATTATAGTGTTGGCAAAGAATATTGAATATACCATAAACTGCCAGAACAAACAAATCTGTCTTGGAAGAAGTACAGCCAGAATTCTCCTTAGAAGCGAGGATGGCAAGACTTAATCTCACATACTTTGGACATGTTATCAGGAGGGAGCAATCCATGGAGAAGGACATCATGCTTGGTAAAGTAGAGGGTCAGAAAAAAAGAGGAAGAATCTCAGTGAGATGGATTGACACAGTGGCTGCAACAATGGGCTCAAACATACCTACTGTTGTCAAGATGACACAGGACCGAGCAACGTTTTGTTTTGTTATACTTAGAGTTGCTGTGAGTAGAACCGACTCGACAGCATCTAACAACAACTAACGACAGTGTCAAAGCTGCATAGTATTCAAGAAAAATAAGGACCTAGAAGAGTCTTTTTCACTTAGCATTGGGAAACTTAAGAAGAGCAAAGTCAGGATGGGCTTTGCAGAAGCAGACTTCTGTGATTTGTAAGATGAATGAGGGTTGAAGAAGTGGAGATGGCGAGTGCAGACAAATCTTAAAAGAAGCTTGACTGTGAAGGAGATGCCCAATATGAATGTCTAAAAGTGTCAAGAAAGGATTTTTTTGTTTGTTTATGAGAAAGTCTTGGACACATGGAAATGAAGAACAATAGTGAGGGAGACACTATAGGAGCAAGAAGATGGCTGATGCAGTAAGGTGGCTTAGCATGCAGGCCTTGAGCACAAAAGTATGAATCAGCATTAGAAATAAGGAAGGTATCTTCCATAGAGAAGGGAGGAAAGGCTAAGTTATTGCATGTCTTATGGCCTCTACCTCAGCATAAGTACCTTAAGTCCAGATGTTTTGTCTTATTCATGTGTATGTAGTCCAGGACCTTATGGATATCTGGGTAGCCTTCACACTCTTGGGAACTACTTGCATACTGGTATTTCAGCTTCTGGAGGCAACCAAAGAAAAGAGTATTTAGAGAGCATTAGGATCAACACTTGGCTTAGAACAGAGGTTCAGCAGTGAATGCTCCTAATTGAGGCCAAGGCAAACTGTCTTCCCTGAGTTCCATTGTGCTTAAAGTCCCTGTGGCTAACACTAGGTGCCCAGGAACATGGAGAGTTATTGGCACAGCCCTCTAGGACCAGGCCTGTGAAAACCTCTAGACAATGCTATGAGGAGCCTCCTCTTCATATCCAGTAAGGGAGGAGGTGTGCCCAGTGTCTCCTGGGGTCTGTGGAGCTCTGGAAACTCAGGAGCCAATCAGCTGAGGAGCAAGAACAGAGCTGTATCTACCAGAATGTAAACTCCACGAAGGCAGGTGCTTTGAACGTCCTCTTCAGTTCTTAGCACATATTAAAAAATGAATTGAAATGAATGGAAACAAGCCCACCCACAACATCATCACAACAGCAGTGGTGATGGCCATGGTGAGCTCTTGATGGACAGCCCACACATGAGAACAGAGAAGCAGGCAAGTCCTAGTGTCTTGCAACTTTTGCAATGCAGAAGTTGTACTGGGAAACTCTGCAGAGGGACTGGCAGGTGGGAGAGAGTCAGGAGTGGCTCATAAGGGACCAGCAGGAACAGTGAGTTCTGAGACCCAGGGAGGTGCTTGGAGACATTTGTGACCCCTTCACACAATGGTATTCAGGGTCAGTCTCCGTAAGCTCCTCAGGGAATGACAACAGGAGAGATGTCTTGGTGGCAGGGGAGCTCAGTATATTTAAAAGCATGAGGATTTGGAGTGAAATAGTGATTGCAAAGCGCTTAGCACTGTGTGAAAAATTGTTTAGCTTTAGAAGGAGCTTCATTTCCTTTTCCTTCAGCACCTGGGACAGAGCAAGTGTCCAATCTGGGGGGCAAAAGGTACAGTGTTCACACAGAGTCCAATATAGTTCCATAGGTGGATGCACTAAGGCGGTTATGACAATTATTTGACCAAAGAATATGAGTGACAGTGAATGTAAACTCCAGTGCTGTCAGCCTGAATCAGTACATATCAGGAGTAATGATCCATTGACTTCTGGGTAATGAGAGAAAGTTATGATGTTGTGACTATATGATGACTTCTTGGAATTTTTATTGCTTTTCCCATGCATTAATATAATAACAAGAAGGATGAATCGTTTGCTTCTGGACTGCATGAAGCTGCAGGCTGAGGAGTTGATCATTTTATGTCAGACAGCCATTTCTGAAAGAAAAACAACAGGACAGTACTATGGCATTTACTGATGCATACTTCAAATTTGGAGCTCTCCACATTAGGTGATTTGTCTCTGGAATCATTTAGTTCTTGTTTGGGATAAACACTTGTCATATTAGAAAGCCTGTGTGCAAAGTCAGTCAAATGTGATCACTTAATATAAATTTTAAAAAAGGACATTTGTGTATTATTTCAACAAACATTTTTTGTTCCCACTATGTGCCAAGTTTTGTTCTAGGTATTAGAGTGTAAATATTCCTATCACACATTCCCTGCTATCAATATATTCATGTAGCAGTAGCAGACAGAGCCAAATAAGTGAATTATTGGGAGTCAATATGGTAAATATTAAGTTTAATGATAGATGATAGTTTGGATATTATGGGAGCTCACAGGAGAGAATCTTAACATACTTGAAGAACCATGACAGATAGTGTCCTTTGAATGTTAAAAGTTAAGTAGAAATCAACTCCAGGCCAAAAAAGAGACAGCATGAACAAATTCATATGTGAGAAATGGCATAGTGTGGGGATGGTGAGGACAGGGGGCAACCAAAAGGAGTTTGCTACTCATATATTTCAAGACATAGAATGCCAGGAGACAAATCTGGAGAGAGGCAGAAGTTAGACCATTGTAGGTCTTGTATGTCATGTTGAGAAATGTGGTGTTTGTCTTTTACCTGAACACTATTGAAACCATGGGAAGCCATTTAAGAGTTTTAAAGCAGAGTTAACACATCACAATATTTATTTATCTTTCATAATGTGGTAGGCTAAGAGGAGAAGCTTAAACATAATGGGGGTGAAGTAGACTGGATACTCAGCTCAGAGGCAAAGATTCCCCTGTGACCGTCTCTAACTATTTATGGACTTTTCTCTTCTTTTTTTGTTCCTCTTGGAGAGTTCCATTGAGCAACATCCTGCATCTTGTTCATCTTAAAGATATCTAGTATTCTCTTGTGACTGGGGGATAGTGATGCTCATATAATTTAAATATACATAATGTTTGCCAGACATTTGGGAGACAATAACCCTAATGTGGATACTAATAGTGTTCAGATCATTCTGGGGCTTTCTCAGGGTTGAATATTACAAGATGTCAGGAGATCCCTGAGAATTTCAGACAACTGAACAGGACCCCTGAAGAGGAACAGAATTGAGGGCAAAGGTTGGAAATGCAGGAGTATTCTATCTTTCTTAAAATTCCCTAACTGCTTTTCATAGAAAATGGGCTGTTATGGTCTCAGAGGGAGATAAGCTGGGAGGGAATTGTAAAATGTGAAAGAAAGTATATATATATTTATATACAATTATATAAAGCATAAGTGTATTTTATATAAGCCCTGGTGGCAGTGGCTAAGAGCTCAGCTGCTGACAAAGGGTTGGCGGTTTGAATCCACCAGCTGCTCCTTGGAAACCCTCTGGGACAGTTCTACTCTGTCCTGTAGGGTCACTATGAGTCAGAATTAACTTGAAAGCAAGAGGTTAGTGGGTTATTAAGTATATATATTATATATATGTATATTTATAAAAATTTAAGTCTTTACTTGGTCTCATATTGCCTCCAACCATGATGTACATGGGCATTCAGACATTAAAACAAAAATATCCTAAGATTCTGCAACTTCTCAATGATTTCTAGGTTACTAAGGGAGAATGCAAGAAAAAACAAAACTTATGTAACAGTAGCTTAAGAAAATAATTCTGATATCTGTGAGGAGAATGGATGTAAAAGATATAGGAATAAACGAAGAAAAAGCAGTCCAGGCAGGAATGATAAGGGATTTGGAGAATAAAAACACAATTCCCAGTTTTACAGATGATCGAGTAGTTAGATAATGTTGACAACAAAAGAGTTAGTTATTTCAGGAGCAGAAGCAGGATTTGGAAGGATGGTACAAATTTCACTTAGGATTTGTCACATCTAAGGTGTCTGCGGGGTATGCAAGTAGAGACTTCCAAGAGGCAACCACATATATAGATCAAGGGAGAACTCTAGCTTCAAGACAAAGATGTGGGAGTCATCAGCATGTAGGTCATAGTTGAACCAATGAGAGTGGATGGAATTGGCCAGAAGAACATAGAGTGGGAAGAGCAATATTGTACCACTATTGTAGTGGTACAATAGAAGCCAATTGATTATACTAGAAGCATAACCAGGACATCAAAATACTAATCCAGTGCTTTATTTTCTGGGCTAATCATTTCCTTGTCCAGGTATATTTTCAGTTTTCCCAACTTGTGTAGTTCTGTAGCAAGTGCTGATTCATCCATTTATTCAATACACATTTACTGAGCACTTACTTTGTACCAGACACTGTATTTGGCATTGGATATATAAAAATAAACCAAAAGACACTATTTTCTCATGATAATCCAGGGAGGAAAGATAAAACTAAATAAACAGTCTCACAGATGAATACGAATTTAATAAGCACATGGAGGAAATTATAGGATGCAATGAGATGTAATGCCGAAGAGGACCTAATAAATATTGGAAGATTTGTGAAAGTGATATTTAGCCTGAGACCAGAAGGTTGAATGAGAATAAACCAGGCGAAAAGATGTTTCAAGAGCATTCCCAGCAGAAGGAACCTCAAAAGTGAAGGGCCTGAGATGTTAAAGGGCTAAACAACTAAAAGAGGCCAGTGTGACCAGAACATGGTGAGTGAAGAAAGGAGTGGCATGATGAGTGTGACTAGGGAAGTAAGAAAGAGCCCACCTATCTCTAAAACTAAGTTATCAAGAACTTCCATAGACCAAGTCAAACAGTCAAGTATGAGATCTCAGCCCTGTTGGAATCAGGTTTAATAGCACCAAAGTGCATGTTAAACTAACCAGGATGGCAAGTAAAGATTTCATACAGACAGGGAAGCCTGTGTTCACCTTACGTGGTAGGGCGGGACTGTCCAAATGACTGTGCAAGATGAAATCTTGTGAAGTGATCTTAATAACCAGTGGGAAAAATTACACCTGTCCTATGACCTTAATAAAATTTGTTGGAACATTGAAGATTTTCTTATTGTCAGTTATATATGTTCAAGAAAATGAAAAAAATAGTAAAACTAATTATCTATTACACTGTAATTTAAAACATTAGAAACATTATTTATCTGTAAAGATTTTAACCAAGAGTAGTTTATACAGTACTTGCTTTCTTTTTTTCTCATTATATATTTATAGACCAAGCATTTTTCATATGCCTTGGTGAATTGCCATACTTCTTCCTAAGTTTGGATCAGCTTCCAACATTTTATCCTTTGGGTTTTTAATGTCATGAAATATCTCTGAGAGTTTGTGTGAAGTTCTTGATGGCATCACTTCTTCCAGGATATATCCATCCTTTACATCATGATCACCTTCCTCATTGATGTAGATAAGTTTCCCTTCCCTCAGTCCCTCTGATTGCATTTCTAGAGTCTCTTGAACAGAGGCGGTGCCAGCATTCTCATGGTAAGCTATTTTTCTGTAACTCCATTTGCATTCACTTCAAATTTCACTTATGGCACTGAAATTTTTTTTATTTTTTGCTGCATTTTCATCTTTGTTGGCCACTTCCTTCTTTCAATAATCCATTGTTTGGTTAAAATTTTACATGGGTTTATCATTGGGAGACAGGAGATAACCCAGCTACACACTGCTGTTTGTGTGTGTAAACTGAATCACCCATGAACAATGATCACAGACAAACTTCGAAGGAAGTGATGTGGTTGATCACTGATCATTATGTGCATCTGTTATTTATGTAGTGATTTGTGGACTGAAAAGCTAGTAGTAAGTTTGCACTTTATGCAGTTACAGTTTAATATACCAAAGTAATTGATATTTAACTGTTCTGTTGACTACAAAAAAGTTTTGAGGCAAGGGCCACATATAGGAAGGAAGAGGTGTCAAGCATCATAGAAACCTCTTGTGACTAAATTATGGAATAACCCCAAACTATAAAGATGCCTCAAGCCCTTTTCCTTTTATGACTGTAGCAAGGTGTCCCTGATTATGTGCAGTTAATAGTAGAAGTTTAATCAATTATTTTAGTTCATAGAGACTGGAATATTTCAGATGCTATATTTCAGATATTTTCTAAGTGCTGAGGAATAGATGGTCCTGATCTTACATTACAGAAAATGTCTAATGTGCATACACATGAGTTGAAATGCTGAAGAAAATGATGGTGATGATGATGACAACAAACAAAATGATGACAAAGACAATTGATCATTCAGGATCATGTCACTTCTTTTTTTCTCAAAAACACTTGGTTCCCCATTATTACTGCAAAATGCAGATCTGAGCTGCCGCCGCGAAAGCCAATACTGAGTCAGGGGTGAGGTGACCAGCAAGAGGGTTTTATTGTATGTTGATATATAGGAGACAGAGGGGAATAGCTCCTCCAAAAACCTGTCTCCTCGAATTGGAGACTGGCTGAAGGTTTTATATGGACAAGATTATAGTTTCTCTTTGCAGTAGTCACAATTGTCATGTCCCAGATGAGTTAACCTTTTACTGGCAATCCTTGAGGT
Source organism: Trichechus manatus latirostris (assembly GCF_000243295.1). Taxonomy (NCBI): domain Eukaryota; kingdom Metazoa; phylum Chordata; class Mammalia; order Sirenia; family Trichechidae; genus Trichechus; species Trichechus manatus. The sequence goes on from NW_004444308.1 coordinate 101,696, forward strand.
TATCAATTTGTTTTGCCACCCTCCAAGGAGAAACTTTAGTTAATCTTAAACTTTTATAGGGACTGGAATAGGAGGAGAGAGAAAGAAGAAGAAATATCATGAGACAAAGAGGGGGATAGTAATGGTGGGAATCAATTATTCAGCAATGGTGGTAATTGAGCTTATGCAGCCTATTCCACCATTGGCTACCAATTTTAGTCTTTAGTCTGAAGTTAAGATATTTCACAATATGGCTTTGAAAATAATTTTTATTCCTTATAAAAATCATAGAATCTCAGCTATGAGTAAATATCTTTAAAGGTCATCAAATTAAACCAGTCATCCAATACTTGAGTCCCTTCTGCAGCACCCCTACTACACAGGCATTCTGATAATTTATAATACCTCCAGTGCTGGAAAACTCTTTTCCCAAAACAGCTACTGTAATATGACTATTGGAAAATTGTTTATTATTTCCAAATGTTTCTCTATATATGCCAGTCCATTCCTTGAGTCCATCATGCAGCTGTGTGACATGGTGGTTTTACAAGCGGGCTTTGAAGCCACTGTTCGGGTAGCTAGAACTTCCTGTCTGTGCAACTATGGGGTAAGTTTCATAATATCTCTATGACTATGTTTCCTTATTTTTGAATTTGGATTAATGATAGAACCTAGCTCATGGGGTTGCTGTGAATAAATGATCAATAAATGTTAGCTGTTATTATTTTCCTTTTACACATACGTTGTTCTCCTCACCCCCTACCCCCACCAGAAAAGCCTGCATTTCAGTGCCTCTCTGGTCTTGGTCATAAGGCTCACCCCATTTCTTCCATTTGTTGAAATAGTTTACTGAAATACTCCTTATATGCCCTTTGCCACAGAGGTTTTTGGGATGTGAGAAGAAAGTATTTAGCAGTAGGCCTGCAACCCATTCTTTCCTGTTTCCTGAGGGATATCCCTGGGAAAGAAAGAAGGAAAATGATCAGATCAAATTTCCTAATCATGCTAATATTGGAGCTCCTGATAAACTTACTCCTTTTCCATGGAGTACTTTTAGCAGGATGTACCTTATTTGTTTAGGACTGCTTATGGTAAATAAACCTGGAATCTATGGATTTAAGGGGCATGAATTCTGGGGAAATGTCATGTAAGCTACGTAGCTGTCTAAGTATAAAATGGAGATGTTTCCTAACTGAAAGAATACTGTTTTGTGTAATGATATAGCCACATGCATCGCTTAGATGTTTCATATTTAAAACCGGGGCCAGAGCAGGTCCTAATGCAGAAAGGACCTGCGAAACTGCAATGGAGATTCTAGATCTTTTCCTGCTTAACCTGTGCCTTGTGATTATATCTTTGACATTACTACTATTAAATAAAGCTTAATACTGGGCAAGATTGTTATTTCGACTTGATATTACTATCCTTTGTGTTATTTCACAAGTGTCTTTTCCTTCATACTGACTCTAAACTCCTTAAGAGATGAGACTGTCCTTTGCTCAACAATTGTAACTGACACATCTTACACCGGGTAGTCGTTCAGAGCTACCTCATGGCTATCTGATGCACACCAGACATAGAACCAGGAGCTTTTCAAAAATGAAATAAATCAACTGAACGGTTCTATGAATTAGATATTATTATTCTCATTTTATAGAAGATAAAACTGAGGCTCCAATAGTTTAGTTAACTTGCCAGTGTCTCAGAGCTGTTAAGTAACTGAGTTAGCTTATATTCAAACACAGGACAAAATGTCTCGAAAGCCCATGTTCTTTCCACAACCATCAAGTATCTGTGGAACATGTTCAAGATATAAGAGTAAGTAGAATAACTAGAAACCATCTCTAGGCTCACAGGAAGAATTCTATAGTTAATTGATTGATCCACTGTTATAAATCATTTCCAGGATTACATTTGTGACTAACTCTTAATGCTGACCATTCAGGGCAGTAGGAAGAGTGGGACATTTACTCATAGGGTTCCTGTATAAAAATCACTTAACTTTATTAGGACCTTTCTGGATCATTTGCAAGGATATCTGAAACAATCAGGTCTTCAATTGCTTTTCCTAAATCTATTCAATTATTTTCAAAAAGAGCTCATACTACTGTCTCCATGAGACCCCTTGTTTCTGCTTCTTAAAGAAAGAGGAAAAAGATACACATATAGTTTGTATTGGGACCAAAAAGTGACTAAGGCATCTAAGAAAGACTGCTTTTGGGATTGCCCTCTGAGAATTTCATTTCTCTGTTGTCATGATAAAATATACTTGGACTTGAACAAGTCCATTGTTTTTCCTAATGAAATGAAGCAGGGTACAACTGCATGGTTTTCCTGTACTATATTGCTTTGGAGATAAATATGACTAAAAGGCTTTTGGAGTATCTTTACCAGAAATGCTTGAGATGTTTGCTGATGTCTCATACTTTTACTCTGATTATGAGAAAGATGACTCCTTTCAGATCAGGCCCCAGGGGTGGGTAATGCAAAACTGAAGGGTGTCCATTGATGAGCAATTCCATTAACCCCCTTCACATTTGTCTATTTCCCATCAGCAAAGGGAAATCTTTATTGTTTATCCTACAAATCTTTTGTAACCTAAATTTCTCCATCTGTCCTTTGGAAACAAGGACAAGGGTTTTAATAGTATCTTCCTCATGGGATCTTTATGAGAATTCATTCAGTGAGGATTAAATGCATAAATGCATATAAACTGCTAAAAATGGTATCTGGCATACAAATGGTGCTCCACACATATTGATATTATTGTTATTATTAATATCCTTGGTTTATCTACTTCCAAATTCAACTTCTCTTAGAAATAGAAGAACTCAGAGAATAAAAATGTTAAAGCAGGAGAAACTGTATATTACAGCTCTGGTTCTATTATTTAATTATCTGGCCAACAAAGAGTTAAATTATTCTTCTCTCCTAACTCATTCCAGAAGTTTCAGGAGCAAAGCCAAGAAGAGTTTCTAAAGGCCTTGAAGAACTAAACTTTTTATCTCACTGGTTCTAGGTAACACAGTGATGATGGTAAACACAGAGGAAGTGACCCACGTGGGTGTGGGTAGGAACTCTCTGAACTTCTTCTGAGCGCATGTCCTGAGAGGGTAGCAGCATCTCTGGTGGACCATAGTCCTGGCTGGTAAGTTCACTGAATTATCAGGAAAGTAAATTTTGTTAAAAAGTGGTAGAACATTGGCTAAGGGAAGGCGGCATCTCATTTAGATTAATGAGTCCTGATATTTGAACAACTGCACATATATCTGTCTTAAGAATACTGTGGAGCAGAGTAATTGTGGTAGAACAGAATCAGGTAGGCAAGATTTTCTCCTAACTATCCTTTTCTATTACATAAATGTCCTCCGCTACAATGATTTTATCCTTATTTCCTGAATTTTCTTAAGAACATAAGTCATCTGCTTACTATTTTCTCTTAGCTTAGTCTTTTCCAAACATATACTAATTGTGAGTGCAGTGTTCCACTTATTTTTGTTTTATGACTTTTAAAAGCAAAATAATGATGTTTTTTCTCTATCATCTATCCTTAAATGAGAAAAGGTATACTTAGGTTGGATGTTTGCCAGTAGTTGCAGACAGTTGTAGTATGTATTTCTTTTTTCCCCTTTACTAGGAACTATTAGAAAACTAATGTCAGTTTTATAAATTAGAAGGTGGTTAAACACAGGTCCTCTTATCAAATGTTGAGTGTCTAGAAGTCAGTTATTTGGTTTGGCTGTGTTATAATACATATGGACAGGATGACAGCTTCTGGGGTTGAGAGACAAAGATTTTAATCAGAAGCACTCAAAGTTTACTCCCTTTCTGGCATCAGGGCATAAAAAAGTACAAAGGAGCTTTTGGAGTGAATGGAGACTGTGTGAGTCTTAGGAGCAGTACAGACTCTTCAACCCTATTCCTTCCTATAGTTGACTGCACAGCCCTGTGTGTGATGTCAGCTTCCATCCCAGGCTTTGGTGCATTAGTGGGAATTTCATTCCCTGACTGTACGTAAAACGAAAGGCACTGATGGTGGAAAACGTGGGTTGAAATGTCTTTGTCTGCTTAAGGATGCATGTCCTGGAAATGAAGAGGTTGGCTGCCAGCCCTTTGGTCAGCAGGGGACATGTTTCTGAAACAAAAGTTTATAACGGACTTGGGAAAATCTCTTTTCACAACTTTTACTGAAAATTGACTAGGGAAAAATTTCCTGGGATGTTATATTACTGACTGCCATATGTAGTTAAGGAGCCCTGGTGGCACAGTAGTTAAGCACTCAGCTGCTAACTGAAAGGTCAGCAGTTCAAACCCACCAGCTGCTCCGTGGAAGAAAGATGTGGCAGTCTGCTTCTGTAAAGATTGCAACCTTGGAAATCTTATGGCGCAGTTCTACTCTTATAGGATTTTGCAGGATCCCTGTGAGTTGGAATTGACTTGATGGCAATGTTTTTTTTTCTTTTTGGAATACATAGTTCACAGAGAACTAATCAGGCAAAGCAAGGCAGACACCACCTTAAACCTAAAGCCTTGAGATAATTTCCATTTTTTACTGTGGTTTCCAAACTTGATATTAAATTTTTAGTGTTAAGTATTGAGAAAAATTTTCTTGCTTTTTGAATATTTGAATATATATATATTTCATAATTTATTTTCTGTTAACATTTTTTATTTTAAATAACATACTTTTTTCTTTTTCTTTTGTACAAAATATGTAACACATTTGCCAATTCAACATTTTTCATGTGTACAGTTCAGTAACACCAATTCATGTTGTACAGTCATCACCAATATTTGTTTCCAGATTTTTCCATCACCATAAACAGAAACTCAGTGTATTTAATAGAAATATTTTCACTATAGAATATTTAGAAAATACAACAACATTAAACCCGTTGCCATTGAGTTTAATTCGACTCACAGTGACCCTATAGAACAGAGTAGAACTGCTCCATAGGGTTTCCAAGGAGCGCCTGGTGGATTTGAACTGCTGATCTTTTGGTTAGCAGCCAAACTCTTAACTACTATGCCACCAGGGTTTCCTCACAACAACATTAAAGAGAAATTATTAAGTTTTCTGTAGCCCCAATAACTGGAGGTAATGATGTTAACAACCTTGTTTAGTTTCTTCTAGTTTAAATTGTTATGTAGTCAAGATATAACTAGTCCAGCTGTTAACTACCATGTGAACAGGCATGAAAGACTGGAATCTAGAAACTCAAAAACACAAAAATAAATTGTTCAATTGGAGAAGTTTTCCCTATCCCCATGAATTTTGCTGAGAAAATAGTAGGAGAAGTGGGGTTAGAAAGCAGAGAGTATTCGATATTGTACACTCTCTTGGTGCTTTCATTCATGCCTCTGTTGGAATTTAATTGAAAACTGAGTCTAAACAAAGTAAAACTACAATCTACTTCCCTTCCAGCTCAACTTCTGATAAGATCAAAGAGATTAAATACTTGATATCATGGGGCCCTGGTGGCACAGTGGTTAAGCATTTGGCTGCTAACGAAAAGGTCAGCAGTTCCAAGTCACCACCACTCCTTGGAAACCCTATGGGGCAGTTCTACTCTGTCCTATAGGGTTGCTATGAGTCAGAGTCGACTCAGTGGCAATGGGTTTGGTTTGGTTTGTTTTTATCATGTGGGAAGATGTGAATAGGGCTTAACCCTATTTGTAAGCAGAAGTGAATTTAGTCTGATTTGGGAGGAACAAAACAAAATAAAACAAGAAAGATTATATATTTGTCTTTACTGTTATTTTTGCCAAACACTAAAAACTGAGACATGGAGAGAACTAGAAAAACATGAAATATAATCAAGACAAACAATCAGCAGAAGCAGAACAGAAGACCCAGATATTGAAATTAGCAAATGCTTTTAACAACTCTTACAAATGTGCCAAAATGTTATAGAAAAAGATGAATTAAATGGGTAAAGAATTCAAGAATTTCTGGAAAGAAATGTTCACTCTAACAAAAGGACCATATTGAAATTCTATAATGAAAAATTCAATTCAAGAAATGAAAAATTTCTTGCTGAACTTAAATTGCAAATTGGTCACAGCAGAAGAAAAGATTAAAAAATTTGTGAACCTGAAGATATGCTAATAGCAATTATACAAACTGAAGCACAAAAATAAAACAAAACAAAAACAGAGGTGGGACAGGGGGAATTAAACAGAGAATAAATGACCTATGGCATAAAAAATAAGTGGCCTATGGAAAAATATTAACTACAATACTTGCAACTGGAGTCCTGGAAGAAAGGAAGATTGGAACAGAAACAAAAAATTTTGAAGAAATAATGGCAGAATATTCTTAAACTTTGATGAAAAAAATCAAGCTACTTACCCAGGAAGCTATCAACCTAGAATCTATACCCAGCAAAAACATGTTCTAAAAAATGAAGGTGAAATACACCCACTCCTCACTTATCGACATGGTTAGGTTCCAAAGACCAGATCATTATGTGAAATTGGTGTTATGAAAAAATGGAGGATGACCACATCAGATCACAAAATGGAGGATGACTACATCATTACATAACTGTCAAGATACATCATTATATAACTGCCAAATTACATCATTACATAACTACCAAATTATATCATCACATAACTGCCATGCCACTGAGAATCATAGCCCAGCCAAGTTGACACACAATCTTAACTATCAAAGCCAGAATTACTCTGCCTCATACCTCAGTGTTCATTATTGCCAGATGTATGTTGTTAATGCACACAATAGATGGATAGCAGATTTTCTGCTACTGACATAAATGTGAAATGTCGGATAACGAGATAGTAAGTGAGGCACCTACTCCTAACCATGTCAATAAGTGAGGAGAGAGTGTGTGTATATATATATGTATATATGTGTGTGTACATATATATTATATATATATATACACACACACATATATATATGCCAGTTTCACTTAAGAATTTCTGACCATGTAATAAAAATCATTAACTTTATTAAAGCTTATATCTTAAATACACATCTTTTTAATACTCTGTGTGGTAAAATGGGAAGCACACATAAAGTTCTTATGCCGCATATAAAAGTATAATGCTTGACTCAAGGAGAAGTACTTGTGCGACTGTTTGAATTTTGGGCTGAACTAGCCACTTTTCCCATGAAAAACCATTTTTTAATTGAAAGGATAACTGAAAGACAATCTATGGTTATTCAAACTTTGCTATTTGCAGATACAGTCTCACAAATAAACAAAGTAAATCCGTTAGCTCAAGAAAATGACTGATAGTATTGGTTGTCAATGATAACATTTAAGGTTTCAAGCAAAAATTAGAATTTTGAAAACTTATATTGCATGATTATGAGCTTTACAACCAATATTAAAGACTTTTCCAATAAAATATATGGTGATATTAACAGGTATGACTTTTTGATGTATAATGACATGTATTGACATTTGGAAGATCTGCATAACTCACTGATCCAATATTTTCAAATGACCAATGCATGATATTACAAAATCCTTTGAAAGCACAAGATCGAGCAACAGATTTTAATGTAACAGCGTGTGAAAAATTCATTGATATAGCTTCAGATTCCACATTGTAAATAAACTTTAAAAAATGATCACTTGCTGAGGTTTGGTATAGTGTCAAAGAATGATATCCAAAATTATCTGAAAAGGCTATTAAAATATTCCTCTCTATGCCAACTACATATCTGAGGCTGGATTTTGTTTCATCTACTTTAACCAAAACAGCATATCACAATAGACTTAATGCAGCTGTCTTCTATTAAATCAGATATTAAAGAGATGTGAAAAAATGTAAAACCATGCCATTCTTCTTGCTAAAATTTTTTCTTTCAGAAAATATAGTTGTTTTTCATAAAAATTTGCTATTCATGTCAATGTGTGATGGGTTTGTTTTTAAAATCAAATAAATAAATACGTATTTTTAAAAATAATTCTCAGTTTTAATTCCTAATACAGAAAAAAAAAAAAAAGATATAACTACACCAACTTCTCACTTGTCAACATGGTTAGGTTCCAAAGCCCAGGTTGTTTGCAAAAATCGGTGTTATGCAAAAATGGAGGATGACCACATCAGATCACAAAATATTACGTGGGACACACATGTCCCTCTGGACCCAAGAGGCAAAAGATGTAGGTGGGTGCTGTGTGTCGCACTGGTCATGAAAGGGTTACTCTCAGATGTATGTCGTTAATGCATAAAATAGTCAGATAGTAGATTTTTACTATTGTTGTAAATGCAAAATGTTGGATAATGAGGTAGTGATAAGTGAAGAGTAGATGTGTATAAAAATGCTGTTTGGGGCCCTCAATAATTAACAGTGTAAAGGGTTTCTGAGAAGAAAAAATTTGAGAACCACTGTGCTAGAACAGTCACATGTTGAAATTTTACATGTTAAATTCTACTTCCCAACTATTTATTTATGTTGTTCCCTAGATCCCCAAACCAGCAAGTGCTTCCCTCGTCTTAAGTCCCATAAAACGTTATTTGTACAACACCACTTACTACTATTTATTATGGATTCTTATGCCTACTGTGACTGTTAATTTTATGCGACAACTTGGCTAGGTGATGGTCTACAGATGTTTGAATAAACACTAATCTAGATGTTGCGATGAAGGCATTTACATGTGATTAACATTTACAGTTAGTTGGCTTTAAGAAAAGCAGATCAGCCTCCATAATGTGGGTAGGCCTCATCCAATCAGTTGAAAGCCTTAAAAATGGAGTTTTCCTGAAGGACAACAAATTCTGTCTCAAAACCGTAACATAGATATTCTGTTGGAGTTCCCAGGCTGCCACCTGGACTACAGATTTCACATTCAAGAGTACTGGGGTTTCCAGCAGCCTGCCTCCTGACCTATGGATATTGAACTCCTCACAACTGCATGAGCCAATTCATTAAACTCTCTCTCTCTCCATATATATACATATATATAAAATAACTTGTATATATATACATATATCTATATAACTTACTCATTCTATTATATATACAATAACTTATTCATTCTGTTGGCTCTCTTTTTTCTGGAGAACCCTGACTAATACACCCACCTATTAAATTTCCTACTAGAATGTAAGCTTCATGAGCATAGAATCTGTCTGATTTATCTTTGTACCCCCAATGTGTCTGTCAAAGTTCTAGCACTAAGTAAACACTTGTTAAATGATCACAAGAAAATGGTCTTGGCACCTTTGCATTGCCAGGACCACTCGTATTTGGTATTTGAATCATGTTTCTTCACTGTATTTCATCACTGGACTCTGATTCAGGGTGGCAGGCATGTCACACTCTTTCCTCTGTCACCTGTTTCTCTTTTGAAAAAGTAACAGATTCTGAGTAATTCTAGTACCAGATACCATTTCTCAGATTAATCAGAGGACATCGGGTCAATGCCCAAGAGTGTCTGGGAACCCAGTCAATATCTAAGAAATCTATAATTTTGGTTACTGTAGACCATATATGAAAAAAAAAATACAGAGAAAAAGGATTAAAAGACAATCTCATCTACTTCACAATCACATATAAATTTTTTTTTAACTTCCATATCTATATTCTTACTGTGAATTGAAATGAGTGAGGGGTCACTGGACATGACTAAATGAAACATTAGGGCCATCAATGAACACTGACGGGCAATTTCAAGGTGTTAATGTGTCATCTTTCAGAAGAAATTTAATTTTTCTCTATTCATTTATCTAAAGCATTTGTTCATGTTTTCAATTCACTAAAAACATCAGAGTTCTGATTAATTTCCCCAATCTTATGCAAGCAGTTGTGCAGATCTTAGGATCACAGTGACCAGTGGAAGACAGCCCATCCTTTTTTGGATTCCAATTCTTTGTCGCATTTATTTTTCAATAGAAAAGAGTTCTTTTTTTTTTTTCTTGGTATAATTCAATCTCTTAATATTTATGTGTTTGCTGCAGTGTTTTATCATGAAAATAGAACAGTTGGCCACATATCACTTGCTGTTCTAAGAAAAAAAAGTAGGACATACTGCAGAGTTTAACAGCATGGGGACATGAATAGTGGTTAACAAGAAGTTCGTGGCATGGTCAGGGTTAATATTTATGGGACTGAGAATAATGGAGGTAGATAAAACTGGAAAATTAAACTGGAGGTTCTTTCCATCCTGTGGTGAAGCGTTTGGTTTTCATATTGTGGTATTCGAGGATATGTGGAAACATTTTGAGGAGGAAAATAATATGCTTATATCTGAGTTTTAAAATATTCATAGTTTTAATAGTAAGGAGAATATTAATTGGGAGGTTTTCTTTGATAACAGCTTCAGATAACTCAAAATTAAGCCCTGACATGCAAAATGTGAAAAATGATCATTCGTTTAACACATAGCTGTTTACAAAAAATGTTGAAATTTTTATTCCCTTTAAGTGGGATTTTCCAACACAGTGTCTATAGGTTTTTGTGCCCTCAGAGAGAAAATATATACTATTCTTCCCAGAAATATCTCTTCACATCAAAGCTGTGCCTATGAAATAGTTAAGACCAAAGTATAGTTGCCTACACATGAATAATTCTTCCAGATAATTCATTGTTATAAAGCACTCCCTGGGTTACCATGCTTGGCTGCTAACCTAAAAGTTGGCACAGAAAGGAATCCACCCAGAGGCACCGGGAAGAAAGTCCTGGTGATCTACTTTTGAAAAATCAGCCATTGAAAGTCCTATGGAGAACAGTTCTACTCTGACACACACAGGTCACCATGAGTTGGAATTGACTTCATGACAACTGGTTTTTACTACAAATGTAGAAAAACCAAATGTTAAAATATGAGGAAAGGTGAAATACGGACACCAAGAAAACCTAAGGGGGAAAGATTGGTCATGAATTGCCTGAGGCCTGAGGTGGTTGTTGAATTAAAACTTCCATTTGCGCTTTCTCTATTTTTTTCCCAGATAGCAGCTAGCTTGATCCTTTAACACTACCCTCCTTAAAAACAGATCAAGTATTCTTCCAGGGTACTTAGGAAAAATGACAAAATGTTAACATGGCCCAAAACCTTCCTGTTCCAATTCTGTTCCTCATCTTTCTATAATTCATTCATGGCCTTTTTTATTTTCACAATACTTCCTCAAAACCTTCACACAACTCATTTCTCTCCTTAGAAGTCTCTTCCTCATCTTTTACACTTGGGATATTCCTATTTGTTCTTCAATTTTGAGCTTAAATGTAATTTCCCCAGAAAAGGAAACATTCTAAATTCCAGTGAAATGCTACCAACCACATTGACCGACAGAATGAATTGAAAAACGTTTTCTTGTTAATTTTTCTGGACTTCCCTGAACCCTTGAGGAGGGCAGGAAAAGTCTTTCCCTGAAAAATAGTACAATTTTTTTCAGACGGTACTATCTGTAAATATAGGCAACAATCAAGTACCACCTTACCACTTTTTTTAACCCACAAGAGTAATGTCTCTCTCACCACAAACGGGTTCTTTCTTTTCAAATATTTGTATAAACCACATTTCCAATACCCCAACATGACTGGAGTTAGGGGTCGTTACCAGTGGCCAGTTGATTCCTGGGTCGTAAGACTGTGTTATGCACAAGGATAGAATCAGAAACAGCTCTGATGATAGTACACACAGTAGAGTATGGCCTTTTGCTGAGAACTCTTGTTCAGGAAGAACTGCTTTTCTTAAAGGAGATTCTAACTCTGATTTCCAAATTCTACTTCTAAGCAGCTTCTCTGGACTGTGTTGTCTGTCTTCAGGAAGAGAGAAAGTCCTCCTGAAAATGATGTAACTTCTTCTTTAAATAATATTTTTAATCTTGCCTCTTTGTCTTGATTTGGATTTTCATGTTGACTCATCTGTTTTCCCAAGCCCTTTATAATTAATTTCCTAGGCTAAATTAGTGCCAAATAAATAGTGAATTTCCAAATTAGCTGACACCATAATAGAACAGAGATTTAATTAATTTACTATCAAGGGCCTTCTACAGACAACTGTAAGTTTATAGCATAAAATGATGGTATTTATTAATGTGGAAAGTGTTCTTATTTTAACGGGTTGTTTGAATAACCAGACTTACTATAGAGACCTTCTTGTTCTCATCTATGTAAACAGCAGGATTTAGGTCAGGCAAAAACCACATTGATATTCAGTACACTTAGGTTGCTATAAAGGTCTTTGGTTTCACTCTATGTAGCATTAAGAATAACTAATAATTTTCTTACCAGAAAGATGTTTGCCTGTGTTTTATTGACTATACAAAGACATTCATTTAACT